>NC_053419.1:19550000-19850000 GCF_016859285.1 Xiphias gladius | reverse complement strand
CGCGTGCTAGATGATATAATTTGCTTGAAAATGCTTGGGGGAGGCTACAGAAAGTTAACCTAATGGTAAAAATCATTCCCAGCATAGCAGTGTAACATTCGTGAATGACGCCATTGTAACGCTATAATTATAATGTTTAGTGAATGTGATTCAAGTTGAAATTGAACAACATCGTAATTGAACAGCGTGCGATGTGAGTAAGACAAATGTTTATGATTGAAATAGCTAGTTAGAGAAGTGCTAAAAAAATCTTCCATCAGGTCCCAGCCTTTTGGAAAAAGTTAATATGTGAACTATTGATATTGGCCCATGTCTCGAAACCGTTGGGCCAAAATGGCTGGCTTCTTATTTTACAAATTTTTTTTTTTTTTTTCCTACTAAAAATACAGACAAGTGTTATTAAATGGAGCAAGACTGCATGGCTACTTAAGAGTGTTTGGAAGGTTTTCAAATGGCCTCTCAATAATCTATCATTTATATGGAGCTTTCTGTGATTGTGCTTGCTCGAAGGAAGCATGCCTCTCCAGCTCACGGTTGATGCAATCGCTAATGTAAGAGTGATTTTCTCAGCCTGGCAAGGGTCAACAAACACCCATTTTTAAAAAAGCAGTTTTCGATGAGGGTTTGAACTTCAAAGGCAGATTTTGGCCAGTATTCAAATCCACTGTTCACTATCACAGGAAACAAGAGCCAGGCGTGAGATTCTCCCCTTTTTTTTGGCTCTTAAATTTCGGACGATGAAGCGGCCTGATGTCAGATGGATTCAGAGATTACATCTTAAATCGATTGCAAACCAAAACCTCACTTGAATATGAGTTGTGGGTGACAATAACAGAGCACCCAAAGGTGCCACTCAGATCAGGACAGATTAGCCTCAGTTGGGAGATCCGTCACCCAGCTTTTGTAGTGAAACCACCCAGCAGAAAAAACAGAGAGGGGATTTGGATTTAGGGGGAGGAGAGCCAAGATTTGGTCTTATTTTTAATCACAACAGAGAATCAAAAGCAACTGTCTTGTGTCCTCACAAGATCTTTTTATAGAAAAAAAGGAGGAGAGTTTCAGATGCAGACCAAGGCTGTGTTGTGTGTGGGTGGGCTGGGGATGTATTCTTTGTGGCTAACCTGAAGTAATCTGATTAAACCCAGCAATTAGCTGCTAAATTGATCTACTCAGCAGTTTTAAAGACATCGCAACTGTACAGAAAAAGAGTCTTGTGCCAATGCTACATCGAATTATAAGCTGCGTAAGAGGACAGCGATACAGAAACTCATGAGATTCAAGACTCAAGGAAGCTTTACGGGCTTTTTCTCATGACAGAGACTGACTTGTGGTGGGAGAGGCACATGTGGAACTAATGACATTAATGAGCCCTCTGTGTCATTAGGTGTCCCAGTGAGCCATACCAGTGAGTCATCATGCATAGTACTAGAGCCCTGGAGCTGGAGATGGACTGCAGCCGTTTTTAATGGTAGTTACGCCTGCGGCTGACAGGTCGAAATGTCCAACTGAAAGGTCTACTTATTTGGTTGTCCCAGTGCCACTTGTATAGAGTTTGTAGCTTATACTGATTGTCACAGTACAGTGTTTTTGCAGTTAGAGAAAAACATACAATATGTGCATGAGATATCAATTAAACAGCAACTTTTTAAAATCACTGACTGGAATTAAAGTCTACTTCGAGAGAGAAAAAATGTTTTCCCACAGATTGAAAAGATATTTGTTTTCTGAGGTGTTCCTGGAGCTGTCTCGCCACCATCCACAATTTGTTTTTAATTTTTTGCAGCTGTGAGCGGCTCCTCCATTTCCTCTGTGCAGGGCATTGTGAGGCACACGCTTAAAACTGTTTTAACCGACTTTTTGGCCTCTTGGCGGCAGCAGAAACACATTTCGAGTTTACATGGTGAGATTCCTGTTGGGAACAGCTACTTATTTACGCATTCAGCAGAAATGGAGCAACATTGGCATTCATTTGGAGTTGTGTTTTCCAGCCATCGTGTGAATGTGAATCCAATACTGATTATAATCCCTTTAAAAAAACAAAACAAATAAAAAGGCAACATGCACCAGGAGATACAACATGATCTAGGAGCATGATTGAAGGAATTCAACCAATCAAGTTATTTATTTAATTTATCAAAAGTCATGTCTGATATTAGTATTTAGGTCACATGACTTGGTTCAGGTTATGTGCCATTATTTAGTCTGCCTGATCAGGAATCATCATGGCTGCCAGTGGTGCTGGACATGCTGACCAGGGTGGCAAGTAATTATATATGAATCATAGTTATTTAAAATAAAACAATAATGTGAATTCACTATTAAGACCCTTTTCTTAATACGCTGATGAAAATGTCGTTTTTGGTGTTATTCAGCAACTTTTGAAATATACGTGTTCCCCGAGATACATTAGGGGTAGAAAGTCGGTCACTGCGTAGTATCAAAAATTCTGTTTAAAACTGGAAAACGTTAATATTCACTGCAAAACATATATTGTTGTGCACATGTATGTACATTATGACAGTATAACTGTAAAAATGATAACTGAAAGGGCACTCTGTAGAGCGCATACCTCCACCGAGGCCAATCTCACACAAAACATACACCAGACTCCAGAGAAAAAAAATTCAGATTCATAGTCAATGACCTGGATATTAATGGGTTCTTCCCTGGCCCATGCCACAACCCTCCACCAAGTTTGGTGCAAATCGACACGGACACGGGTGAAAAAAGGTAGGAGATAATTATAATATGTAATATCATATAATATAATATAAGGAGAAATAAAGGGAAATTAAAACCAACAAAGAATTTCTGGTAAAGGTCAAGAATCAATAATAAAAAATTTGAAAAATACAGTAGTGAAATAACTAGGGGGTAGGCTTTAAAAAGTAATGTGTAAACGGACTGTTGTGAAGCCGCAGTAGCACTGTAGAAGCTTCAAGGTGAACAAGTTGCTTGATTTGACAGTACAAAGGGTGCTCATTTCATCGCATGACCTGTTCCAGTTTTGCACAAAAAAGTGTACAGTATTTGCTCTGACGTCCTTTTGTAGCCGGCAAACGAGATTTGGAGCTCGTGTTATCCCGCAGCCATTCATCCACCTTTTCACGATCTCCCCAGAGATCTCAGACAGACCTCAAGCTGTGTTCCAGAGTTTACATGGCTGTTTTTTTCTTTCTCTTGCAAATTATTTACAGTGCAGTCGTCTAGCAACCAACACAACACTCACCAACTCCTCCTCCTCATATACTTTCTGTGTCATCGGTTAGTTAACCCTACTTTGCACAAAGCCACATCTGCTGCAGTCTGGCGTTCACATGTTTTGGGATGTTCGGGTACCATTGGTAACGCAGGGATGTGACATATGCCGAAAGAAAGAAATACAAATGCCGATACAATTTTCCAGGCGCTGTGGGGTCAGATGCAGTACAACCGTGGTGGGAGTTCAATGACAAACAGGCTGTGACTCTGAAAAAACCAACCCACTGGACTAATCGGAGGGAGACAGCTCTGCTTTAAGCATTTTAAACTCACAATGTTGTCTGGGATCTTATCAACGCTTCACTCATCCGCCTTGCGCTCCCTCATCTGCGATGACTTTTTTCGGAAAAAAGAAAAAAGAAAAAAAGAGAGGGATCAGAGTCCAATGCCTCCGGTCTGCCATGACATCATCCCTGCACACATCTGGAAACACTAGCGCTGGTGTGTGTGTGTGTGTGTGTGTGTGTGTGCGCGCGCGTGTGTGTGTGTATGTATGAGGAGGGGGAGCTGCAGAAGAATAGGGGGGCTGGTGACACATCAGCAGTATGGAGAAAAAGGGGGGATGAGTGAAGAAAGGAGAGGGGGAAAAAAAATGTTTATCTGAGGAACATAGACAAAGATGAAATGTATAACCGAATTGTGTAAACACATTATTTTCTGCTGGAGCACGAATGAATGAGAAACCACGGCCTATGCTGGGAAACTCAAGTAACACTGCCTGTCACCAAAGAGTGACAGCAACCAGATTCATTGGTCTATTTTAGATTGACTTTGTTATTTGTTGAGGTGTTTTGTTCGTTATCAATTTACATGTTTTGCTTCTGGAAGTTCCTTGATAGGGCGAGAGAATGAAAGGAGACTTGGCGCTGTCAGGATTTTGTTTTTCATTCATTAGGCGGGGGCGGGCATTTTACAAGTGGTGTATTCCAGTCTGTGAACTGAAATCATGTAAGTGACTGCCTGTCAAATCATGAGTACTGGAGCTTTTTATGACTCTTATAAAACTGCTAAAGGAGAGAAGGATAATATTAATCTGACTACTTGATTTATGCTGCCCTCACGCTGTAATTGATGAGTACTTTTATTGGATCATGCATACCCCTTGGATGAGGTCAAATTAAAAGGGAGTGGCCCAAAGTATGGCACACATACATTTAAACAATATGTTAACGTCCACTTCACATTCATAGAGAGCTTCAGAGACGTGAAATGTTGAAGAAAGGAAATACAAGGAGGAGAAGATGGAGGAGTCAGTGGTTGAAGGGATGTGGAGAAAGCTGTTTGCCAGATGTTTTTATTCCAACACTGCTACATGTCCTGACAAACTAAATTTGAGCCTAAGCACTCATGTAGTATTTTATGATCAACTTCGAACCCCCCTCGATGAAAGTCACTCAAACTGACCCCAAACTTTGAAGTTATCCTCTGTTACTCTCAAGCAGCCATGCAGTCTTGCTCCATTTAATAACACTTGTCTGTTATCCCCCGATCGAAGCCACTTATTATTTCTTATCCTTCACCCTGCTGGTGTCTGGCTTTATGCTGCTTTTTTTTAATGACTGGCATGGAAGGAGGGGGAGAGAATTTACAGTAGGGAGGAAAGAGAGAAAGGGAGGAAAGCAGCAAGAAGCAGCATCCAGATATATTACACAAAAAAACATGAAATGGAAGGTCAGAAAAAACGAGGAGAAACAGGAAGGAAGGAGGGAGAGCATAGTGGATAGAAAGTAATCTCCAGAGCCCACGTGTATTGTAAGTTCATTAGATGGTAGACTCTCTTTCTCTCTAGAACAGAGTGCAGTGTGACCCACACAAACACACACACAAACACACACACACACCCATCTCCCCCAGCCCCCACCCACCCCTAATCCGGCCACAAGAGCCTGTAATGTTGTTGTCTCCAGCAGAGCCCGTGGAGCACAGCGGACCACAGCAAAGCGGTGCTCTCCAGAACCCTGATCCTGAACTCTGCTGGGTTGGGATGCATTACCACCAGAGCCACAGACACTGCCCTGCCACATGACCAGTCCCTTTGTTGGCTACTCTCTCCTCCTCCTCCTCAACTTCTTTCTCCTCCTCCTTCCTGTCTTGTTTGGGGTACCATTGCATCAGATCACCACTTTACCGACCATCGTGACACACATGTCTACAATGTTCGCGTGGAATGGTGTGCTATCTTTCCATTCCGTGACTGTCATCTGCCCCATTTGGTTATGAGTCTCTCCTGGGGGGGGGGGGGTTGTAGAGGAAAAAGATTGAAGTGGTTTAGGGGGGGTGGGGGTTGAGGTGAAATGGCTAGTTCCCACCCCCAGCCAACAGTCAGAACAAGGCCTCCACCCCCATGGGGTTATCCTTCCTTCAGTCTGGAAAAGTGGAAAAAGGTCTGACTCACAAGGTGATAAATTCCTTTCCTATGTTGAAGGATTCCCCAAGGAAACCATTACTGATGAGTTCAAATAGAACCTGGCCTTCTTGTTACACTTTAATCAGAAATGCCATCTGAAAATAATATCTTTTGGACATTTTGAGTATAATTCCACTTTGTAGATAGTACGCGAAGATGAGGAATATTGTTTGATTTGGCTCTAAAACTTGGGGAAACATGCGTTTTTCTATATCACCTGTCTCATACTTTCCTTGTTATTGGATTTTATTCCCGTTGAATTATTACTCTTCAGTCGGTGTTGTAGGGTTTAAAACACTTATGTCATGGCTTGGCCTCTGCAGAGGCGTTATACAGTTTTGTCATGATAGACTCATGCAAGGTTCTTTGTGTTGATTGGCTTGGACTTTCACTTGTAGCCATACAAGTTATTGATGGCAGCTGACTGGCACTGACAGCCACACCTTTCGTTATTTGCGCCCGGCAAATGAGATTGTTTTTGTCGTTTTTAATTAACGAAACAAATAATATCTTGAACATGACAGTTCATGACAGCCAATCCAAAATGAAACATGTCCAATGGAGAGCTAGTGATACACACAGCTGTGAGTTTATAAATCACCTCTGAGAATTGCACCAAAGACATAGGGAGGAACAAAATAATTCCCAGCTGCAGTCTTAAGTCTGACTTGCCTTCATCTGTCCTAAAAACATCACAGTAATGAAGACCAACAAGCTGTTTTCAATCTCACAACACAATCCGCACTTCGCCTCCGCCATTATTCTATTTCCTGCTATTTTCCACTCCTCAATTCATATGGGGCTATTGTGAGTTGTAAAAAGTGAATTTTGTTGTTGATGGAGGGAGAAAATGTGCAGAGACTCCCTGGTGTTGAAGGTTGAGTAATGCCCAAATTCAGTACCAGGAAGGGGGGGGTGGGGTCTGGTGAGACTCAGGCTTGGCAGAAGGAACTCTGAGTGCAAAGGTCCATTACTGCTATTTGGACCAGTAACAGCACCCTTAAATCACAGAGGAGGAATTTTTGAAAATATGGGCATTGGACATTTTGGAATCTTTATCTATCCTGCTAGCTATTCTTTAACTGTTGCCCACAGATATTTTTTGAAATCCTTAGTTTGTAACAATAACAGTCCAGTTTTGAAGATCTTATTGTAGTGTTGAGTTCCAGACCTGTCAATGGTGTGATCAAATGACCGATCTCATACTGCAGTTACCACATTATCCGTAACCCCTTGGCTAGTTTTTTTAATTTTTTAAGCTGATAAAGAGGACATGCTCTACAGACTCCCTTAGTGGAAAGTGCTCTTTAAATCACCATACTTTAAAAGTACATTAATGTGTGTTATAGGCTAGACGGGTGCAGAACATTGATGGTAAAAATAAAAGCAAGCTAGTTGGTTGACTGACCCAGACTCTCCCTGAAATAGATGCTTTTTCCCACAGGGACAATTATACTTTCCCTTTTAATAATTTAATTCATCTAATGCAGACAGCGAGTGTCCGAAAGAGGCACAGGTTTCTTGTTCGCCCTACACTCCAACAGACTGAGTGCCATTGTTTAAGAGAACCTCCTACAGAAGAGTCAGTATCAACAGGCAGTGACCACAAACTGCAGCATCTCTGTAGACTCTCTTGACCATTGGTTTTCAGAC
Organism: Xiphias gladius; assembly: GCF_016859285.1. Lineage (NCBI taxonomy): Eukaryota > Metazoa > Chordata > Actinopteri > Istiophoriformes > Xiphiidae > Xiphias > Xiphias gladius. Next base: position 19,842,679 of record NC_053419.1, on the reverse strand, counting down.
CTGGTACTCAGAACCCAGGCCAGAGCCCTCACTTGGGATGCCTATGAGGACAGAAAACAGCAGCATTCTGGGTTTCAATAACGACAATTGACTATCAGCATTGAAATTAGGATCTGCCGTGTGGGTTGGTTGACCCCATGAAAGAAGAACAAGAAGAGGAACTTGGATCTTGGAACTAGATCCTGCTACTCTACTACTGATTGTAGAGGACTTAAACATCTACATCTCTAAATTTGTTGCTTAGCCAAAAGATATTTAACATTTGTCTGCAGATAAACACACCTCAGTAGTGTGAATGGGTATGTAGTTTTTGATGTCATCATCATAGAAGTGAAATCGATGTCATATCTTCGAAGCATTCTGACAAGACGTGGCGTGTAAATATAGACTATCGAAGGGTTATCTTAGCTTAGCATAAAGAAACAGAGAGCAAGCTAGTCTGGTTCTCTCCAACGGTATTAAAATCTGCCTCCCAGCAACTCTACTCACTAATTATCTTGTTATATCTTGTTTAATTTTTTTTTTTTTCGTTTGTTTGCAAAAACCAAAGTGTAAAAAAGACCGGGGGGTTATGTGTCGGGCTGTTTCTTGTGTGGGACCAATAACTTTCTGGTATCTTCACTAGCTGCCTGGCGGAGCATAAAGATTTTTTCCTGGTCTTTCCTGGTCTTCTTTACGCTAGAGTTAACGAAGGGCTATAGCGTCATACGTATCGTACCTGAGGTATTGATCTTCTCATCTAGCTCTCCAGCTTTTCAATTGTAGTAATTGTAAAGGACATCGGGATCAAACTTAATTTTTTGAGCAATGGTTTAATCCCTTTTTATGGAGGCCATAGAAGAGGAAGGTATTAACGAATGCCTGCCTATGCACAGGCATGCATAGGCAGGCAGGTATGCATGTCATATGGGGGTAGGAGGATGAAATCGATTTCATCTTTATCATCCTCCCTGCCAACTGAACTTTATGTCAATAGTACATTATTATTGGTGATAAAAGACAGTTGTGCATGCATCAAGAAGATTTAACAAGTGCAAAATGTGGGTTTAAAATGTGCTATCGAAAATAAGGATGCCCTTGTCTCTTAAACAAGGTTGAAAAGTTCTTTGCAGTGAATTGAAGTGCAGTGAAGTACAGCGGAGGATAGATGACGGGTTGAATGCTCTTTGTAGCAATGCATGCCGTACGCGTTGGATTTCTCAACCGCTTGTTTGGTGCCCTCTTTGCGATAGAAATACAGATGGCAGCAATTATCAATCAACAAACCTGTGGAGGGAACAGAATCCTGTAGACAGCGAAAGTTTTTTAAAATAACCCTTCTCCTCTGTTTCCGCGACTTTTGTTTTTCTTTTCTATACCCGCTCCCCTGCGAATCTGTGGGACCTCTGAGCTCTGAGACATCTGAGCCAATGTTTTGGGCCTTCCCAGGACCACTTTTGTCGAGCCTTTTCTGTTGGATTTCATTTCTTTTGAAAATAAACAAAAGCACAGTGTACCTACTCTTAAAGGAGAACTACCATTTTAGTTTTCTCTTCGTGCTACAATCACAGGTCACTTGTGTAACTTTAAACAGTTCTGGTCAGCAGTTAGATGCATCTCATTCAACTATGTGTTATTACAGCAAATGATGAAGTGTGTGTTTGTTTTTCTAGAGTAGGTTTATGTCTGAGTGAAGATTATAAGTATAAAAGCAGGAAAGAATGTAGAAAGAACAGCAGGCTCACTTTCTTGTCATTGAGATAAAAGGCAAAGGCAGAGGAAGGAACTCAGTGTTTTCTCATTACCTGCTGACTTTGGTAAATGCTTGTTATTCACCCCGTCCCTGCTTCACCCTCAGCTACCCCCATTTCACTTGACAGCACAAACCCCTGACCCCTCGCCATCCAGGAACTCAGGCAAAAACAAATGAGCTCAGCCTTTTCTTCACGTTACTACTTCTCTCAGGTTGTGTAGAGAGAAGGTCAAGTTACCTCAGATATCAGCCAGGTGATCTGAACCACACTGCACCTCAAATCACTGACCTCTTTGACCCACAAATATGCAGTCTTTACCCAGCCCTTGCTCTTCCTCTGGGCTCCTCAAAGTCCGGTAAACCAACTGTACATCGACTCACATCATTTTTTTCTCGACAGGGGTGTGTGTGATTTTTTTTTGTTCTTCACAGGAGTCCCAGGGGATAATAAGCTCCTCTAGGTTGATGCATCCATTCCTGAAATTTTGACTTCACGACTTCACTGTGTTGCCACATCACGGATTCATGACTAGCTCCTCCTGTCCAAAAACTTGATATAAAGCAATATAAAGTATCTCAGTAAAATGTAGAATGGACTGCAGAACAAGAAGCCGTTTTTTTTTTTTTTTTTCTCCACTCTCCCACAGCATTTAGGTTCCAGATTTCTTGTGATTCCTTTAAGCGGCAGCTGTTGGATCGCCTCTCGTAGGGATTAGTCAGTGTCTGTGCTTCAGTCTACATTAATTACTTGGGGTGACAGAGTGTTTAAACTCTCAGTGAGGGTAATGTCTCCCTAAGTACACTATGACGCACTCCTGTAGCACAGTACGCCTCTATTCGTTGTCTCCCGATGGCCCTAATTCCGCAGTTTCTCCGGCTGCAAGTGTACTGGAGGGATAGACAAGGATATACCCTACTTCTAATAAAGTAAAATGACTGTGCAGACTCTGCAGATGATTAGAGATGTTAATGACAGAGACGGCCAAAGCTCTCCTGATCTTCTATTAATGACTGCTCAGCTGTAAGAGGATTTGTATGCTCATTTGTGAGGATGTGTTACTATTTGTGCATGTGTGTTAGTGACAGAAAAAGAGAAAGAGATGTTTTAGAACGGTCTGCATTTATATCAACCTAATGAGCATTCTCCATCTTCTAATCCATACTCAGTCTTTCCATTCTGACCACATCTATCTCTTCCACCCCCTCGTCTTTATCCTGTGTCTTGTGTTTTAGCTGGCAGACATAAATCAAGTGTCTGGAATGGAAACACTCACGTTACTGGTGTGCCACACATGTTTATATTTAAACCCTTTTCCTCTTTTAAAAAAAAAAAACTCTTTTGCAGAAAGCACCTGAAAAACACAGTAGGGGGAAACCACTGGAAAGTGTGATACAAACGAAAATGTCTGCCCACCCCTCCATCACATCTGAGGCTCCTGCTCCAGCAGCTTAGCCAGGAGAGAGAGGGAGAGAGAGACACGAGGAGGTATGGTTCTGCTTGACCCGTGCGGCTGACAGACGTGGAAAGAATGTGCTGTCCAGCCGGTGAACACGTTAACGTAGAGGGGGGAAGAAAACTTCCTACAAGCAGCTTTCCCACCATCCCAAAACCCCCTCACCCACCATTTACACATGGAGAGTAGGAGGAAGGGAGAGTGGAGGAGGAGAAAAGCAGATGGGGAGGAGGAGAATGAAAATGTGAACTGTAGAGAAATGGAAATGAAGGACAGGACAGGAGGGTGTGTTGGGCAGATAATCAAAGAAAAAATGTAAAAGATGTATTTGATCCTTGAAATTTAGACAGAAGAAACTCAAAGAGACATGAAAATTGGAACACAACGCTGGTTTCCTAGAGTACAGTACAATCAATAGCCATGCAGGTGGCCTGAATCAGCTCACTGCTGACCCAAGACTCGTGGAATTGGGAGACACTTTAATGGAATAGTTGAACATTTTAAGAAATGTGCTTTTTCACTTTCTTGTCAGTTAGTTTAGCTTTGCCTGAAGTGTTGAAACAGGGCGAAACAACTAGCCTGGTTCTGCCAATGGTAAAAAAAAAAACAAACAAAAAAAAAACAAATCTGCCTACCAGCACATCTGAAGTTGACTAATTTAAATCTTATATATTGTTTGTGTAATTCATACAAAATCCAAAGTGTAAATATGGTAAGTTGTGCTTTCAATCAGCAGTGACCTGTAGCAAGAAAGCGAATATACCACAATGTCAGACTATTCATCGGTTAAAGAATTTTTGACCTCAGAGGATAAGTATGGTGATATTATATGTTTTTGTTACCGTCATCAAATCCCACGAAAAGGCCAAAACCAACAATGTGATTACCCCAAACAAACAAAGCTTTGAAAATGAAAATGCAAAAGCCTTTTCCTATTAAACTATTTAGTCCTTCAAAAAGGTCTAAATAGTTTCCTTAAGCAGCTGGGCACTGTAGCTTTTAGCAGATGTTTCTGAAACAGGAGTAGGCACATTTGTAGGAGACTATTTTCAGCTGTGGATTTGGTGCGCTAGTGAGTACTTACACTCCCACTAAACTACATTGCTCACCTGGAGGTCTATAGTACAGAGAAATAAAAACTATATCAGGCTTTGGCTACACAGACCAAGCATGTTAGTAGGATCATGCATTAGTGGTTTTGGTGTTTTCATGGGATTTCACCAGGCTTATCATTTAAAAAGGATAAAGGACCATACCTGCGTGTTTGCAAGTTTCAGCGCCATTGGTCGTTAATAATTGATATTTTTTCCCACCAATTTTCTGCTCAGTATAAAGATCAATTGTCAGAGTCTGGAAACTTGCGTAAATCATGTAATCTACAATAACAGATGATCACACAACTCAAGCAAGTGTCAAGAGTCTGCTAAATGATTTTCATACTGTTTGAAGATGAATGGAGGCCAACGGATCCCTGGAATAGCAGGAAAATTACATATGCAAAATGGTTAGCTATGATACTGTGAAGTCTATATTGTGATTTTTTGTAAATGGACTGTAGACACTGATATGGTCCTTTCAAATATTATATGACTTAATAAGAAATAGCTATCTGTTAGTGAGTTCTGCTCACAAATCCACATTCTTTACATATATAAATACACATGCACCTATATGCATACAAAATGTGCATTCTTCAAGATTCTCATCTTAATCAAGACTAAATGATAGTGGGTAGATTTATTGCAAAATCAAACTGGAAAATAGTGCAGGTTTGAGGAAGCCTTCTGCTCGGGCCTCTAGGAGAGGGAAAAAATATCTGCCTGCCAATACTTTAAAGGAGCACTGAGGCTTTGAAGGCTCAGTACCAAGAGACGGGGACACTGTTTCTGGAAAGACACACTGAAGTCTTTAAATGTAGTTCCTCAATGCTTTGAGCGGCACAAACTTTTCCAAATTCCATTGACCTCCATTGTGTGGGGATGGAGGCAAAAATCTCAGCAGTAGATATCTCTAAACCTCAGTAGATAAGACTGAAACTATCTGCATGAATGGGTACTGGTGAAATACGTTTTTTTTCAGTTGAGGTAAACTTTCTCCTTGTGTGAGGCTAATGCAAAAATACCAGAAAGCAGAAAGACTCTGAACCAAATACACAAAAATAAACCATCCGAATGCTGAAAAATGTTGACAGCCCTGATGTTTCCTGTTGTTTCAGTAAACAGCAGGCCCACCCAGACAGCCTTAGGTGTCTGTATTGTGTGTGTGCCTGCAGTAACACACACATATGTGTAGGTGTCAGGCCTCCACTGGGAGTCTCTGGCCCCGTTAGTGGAAGTTTATGGGGAACAGACCCACACCTGTTTGCCTGTCTGCTGTTTCCAGCAGGAGCCAATGGTCAGCCTCCATCTCTTGCGGAGGAGACCCTCTCGAGTTCCACTCGGAGCCAACTTCCTACCGGGGGGGCTAACCCATCGTCATGATTTGGGATGACCTTCCAGGAGGGGTTGTATCCAGCATATCAACATTTAACACAGTGTAAATCAGAGACAGAGAGGAGGACGCCCCAGGGAGAAACCAGGGAGGGGTCAGAGGGCCCAGCCTGCCCAGGATATGGCTCCCTCTGCCCGGGATGACTCAACTGCAAAGCATCTCTTTCCAGGCAAAACATCCACGTCAGCACTCTCCCACAAGCCCACTGGGATTTTTAAGTCACAGTCTAGACGGTTTTCCTTATCTGCAAGACTCATTTAATCCAATTCATACCAATGAATTTTATGAATTATAGTGTGTTTGTATATGGCATTATATTTGTAAAATATAATGCTGTTCATGTGACTTTTTCTCGTCTGTGAGTGTGTGTAAGAACATTAATTCGAGTTGGCATGACTTAGATCATGCACGAGCAGTCCTGGAAGCGTTGATAGCTGAGGGGAGAGGGCTCTAATGTCTTTAGCAGACTGTGGATTCTGTAAACAGGGCCTTTCAGCCCCTCTGATCCGCTCAGCCCTGCACCCCACTACAAGTTTCCTGTCCTCCTGTGGGACCCGCTATCATTACTGCCCCCCTTTCTTATAATCCATCTTGTCTTTGACCCCTATCCCCGTTTCTATCTGTATCAAGTGTGCTGGTTTTCTGAGATGTTTGAAGCTTCTCTTATTACATCCTGAATTTCAAATGAAGACTATTTAGGGCTGCCAAAGATATTCCTATTTCCAGCAAACAATGAATATTTCTCTGCGTTCACACAAAGAAGCATTGTCTTCATCAAGAACAGGGCTTTTCAAAAAAACACAAATTTGCACATTTCAAAAGTGTAAAACTGAGCTATTTGACAATGCTGATGTATGATTGTAAAACGTCAGTGATCACCTTCCACACCTTCATCTGTCTCTGTGATACAAATTCTCTATGCCAATATCTAGTCCCAGACTATACACAAGCTTTATATTTTACAGGATTTTACAATTCTGGAAAGTTACCACAGCAGCAGTTATTTCACGTTTGGTCACGACGATCACAAGTTAAACAGTGGAAATGCAGCGTAAATGTTACAATGTCACTAGGAATGTTCACATGGACCTATACAGCATGACTGGCTAACGCAATGCATTGCCGGATGACGTTGCCTTGGATTTGGGAAAAGGTAGAGCCAGGTTTAACCTTTTTTTTTTTTTTTTAAAATTCCCAACAACCCTACCTGTTTTTGCTTGAGTCTCAGCGTCGGCATCCCACTGCATCAATGCAGTGGCCTTATTCAACTGAATGAGGGGGCTGCACTTTTTTGTTTACACAGGGCTGAAAAAGTTTAATCTGACATGATCAATTTTCTTCTTATGGACACAGATGTCACACCACACATTTGTCTTTTATGCACTCAGCAGATGCTTTTGTTCTAAGCAATGTACAAATGAGCTACAAATGGGCGGCTGTGGCTCAGGAGGTAGTGCGGGTCGTCCACTAACTTGAAGGCCGGTGGTTCGATCCCCAGCTCCTCCTCCACTTCGACATGCGGTCGGAGTGTCTTCGGGCAAGATACTGAACACCAAATTGCCTCTGATGTATCATTGATTCATGAAGGTGTATGTGTACAGAAAAGCGCTGCATGGACGTGTGTGTGAATGGGTGAATGTGGCAGTAATGTAAAAATGCAGTCCATTTACCAATTACCAATCCACGCCACAGTAGATCAAGGAGAAGACTGTGAAAACAAGCTGCTGCAACACTCAGTCCACGTTCCACCTGCCACAAGATGAGAAAGAGCATTTTGGGTAAGTAAGCACTCTTTGAAGAAGTAGGTTCTAAAGTGATTTCTGCAAAGCCAGCCACTTGGATTTAATGCCTTGCTGTTGCATTCAGTTTCAAATCTGACCTTGTTTGTCTTCAGTACACCAGGGATCTATCTCTGTCAGATTAAATGGACCAAAAAGCTTTCGTGCACCAAAATCTTCTCAACCATTGTCTTCTTTCCAAGGAGGATGATTGCCAGTGCCGTATTTTGTATTCACCTAAAATACATAATTGACATACAGTCTCTGCTTGGCTCTAATTTTTTTTAATTAAATTTTTGTGGTGCTTTGCGGCTACCTCACGCACGTAGATGACATGAACCTACACTACACTTTGCCTCTACCCTACCTAGAGCTCTTACTACCAGTCATGTGGAGAAGGCCTTGCCATTAGCCTTAGTAAACATGTAATTATGATGCAGTAATTTGATGACAGAAACATAAATACATGTCAATAAATAAACCTGTAGTTTGTGAGTAGCCATATTGAAACGCAGAATGCTGAAGTAGTCAAAAAATTAGCTCTACTTTTCAGAGACCGGGCAGGGTATCCAACCATGTTTGTCCAAATACAGATGATGCCAGTAAAGGATAATTTTGTTATTTTCCAACCAAAAGAGGAGAAGGATGAAGAAATGCCTATTGTTAAAATGGCACTGTGGCTAGTGAACTTTAAACAAAATCAGTTGAAACCATTGGTGAGGAAGGAATCTTGTTTGACAGGATCTGCTCCATGTATCTTCATTATTGTGGACATGGGGACTTCCTTGTTCTTGTCATATAATAAATAATATAATAAAGATTCTAAATCCATTTATTTCAATAGAAAAGACACTGATGATGTACTGTTTGGCTTCATGGCTTGCTGTAAAAAGGCAGCTGAATTTGAGGCTCATTAAGTGGTGCTAAAGACCATGTCGAAGGGCTTGGGTGAACTTCCGAGTGAGGGTAAAACATGCCTGCAAAAAAACCACATCACACAATGCAAGTATCTAGCCCCAAGATGCCTATCACCTTATGTCAGAGGTTGTAAGTAGAGTAAATTAGGAACAAAACTGCACTACAGATTTTGAATGTTTCACAGGATTTCAAGTGATTAAAAAGGCATTTTTGCTTTAGCCACGACTGTCTGATATATGTAACTACTAGATGACTCATTTATTTTATTGAAACATTGCATGGGACCGCCACTGTTGGAGACAAATGGAAAAGAACCAGTCTGCTGAATCATGGAAGAAATTTTATTACAGGGAAATCACACCCCCGAGAGAGTTTTCCACTCAGTACAGAATGGTTTCCCGAGAACACCTCAGTTAACAGTAGCCTTAAAGTGTAAAGTAGTATGTACTTTTGTCAGCAGTTTAGAAAATAAAAGGAAAATTTTCTGTAACAAGGTAATTTGTATGGATTTGGATGTTGGACCTGATGTTTTTGGCTGAACTACCTCATGAATACTACACTATAGGCTTTAGTGTACTGTAGGACGCTCGCTGCAGTGAGTGAGGGAAGGTGGGGACTGCAAGGCGAGACCAATATGAAAACCTGACCCTTGCAGACCTGAGGCTAGGACCAGATAGAGCAGGGACAAGCTCAGGAATCGAAACGTTCACCTCAGCTCAGACAGAGTAGAAGAAAGGGAGAGTATATGGACACATTATAACACATTCTCATGGCTTTTGCAGCAAGAATAAGGGGCTATCACATGTTTTTTTTTTTTTAAAGATGTGGTCAGACTCACCGAAAGAGAATCTTTCTTGGCAGGCCCAAGTCAAATTTAATTTTATATCACCTGACACCAAAATTGAGTGTCACCTACCAAAAGCTGTGGCTCAAAAAAAAAAAACAGGCAGCATCCTGGCCCCATCCATCCACCTTGAGCACAGCTTCAGAACAGTGTTAAAGATGAGCATCCACAAGCATCATTTAGAGTCTTGTTTGATTCCAGAAGGTAAAAGTAGTGGTAGTGATGAAGCCTCAACCTCACACGGGTGCAGTATTCCTCTGTCATTTGCTAAATTTAAAAACTGACCCTAAATAGATGGAGGGGGCTTGCCCTCCATCTATTTACACTTGGGTAAATACAAAATATTTCTTTATAATCTTAAATATTTATGAGTAAATGAACAAAGCTAAGGTTTTGGAAAAAACATCCTTAGTTACTATTAATTAAGAGTTTAAACCAAAAAAACTCAAATAATTCACTTGATCAGGACCGCGTGGGTGTGGTTTCATCTAATTTGAGTGACAGTCCTGGTAACGTAAGCAAGCAACCCACCAGCTGCCGTGACATTTTGATTCAAATGTTGCTAAATCCTGATTGGTGCACGGCAGTACTTGACATCGCATTCTTACAGAAAACTCTTAAGTGAAATAATCAAAAGTGTCTGAAACCTTGTCAGAAAGTTGTGAGTGAGTTCATGAAGGACCCTATCGCTCCTAGTAAGAGGCTGATTGAGAAAATAATAGTTTTCAGGGCCTTTAAGGTTGAATTGTTAATTAGTAAAGAAGACATATCTGCTTTGTAAATCACATTTCCTGTGTTCTCCCTTTAGAAAAAAAGAATCTAAAGTGTAAAGGGCATCCCGCATCTTTGACGTTGGTATGCCATTCTCTATCTATGTAGATTGAAATCTAGTTTCCATACAGCCAATCAGATTGCTTAATTTAAAACCATATTTGCATAAAGCAGCATGACAGTTACACTGGCTAACACCCAGACTGTAACCTCCTAAACAAGAGCCATAGACTTTGAAAAACAACTCGAATTATCTTTCCTTCTAAATTCTTCTTCACATGCAAACATGAAGTCCTGTCTTGTCCTGCACCTTAGCTTGCTGAATGAGCCACTAAGCAAACCTTTTACCCAGGGAAAAGTGCAATGCTAGCACCAGTTTGCAAGCTAGTTGGCTAATGTTAGCACATGAAACAGCATCTAAACGTACCTGCAGATACTGCGTGGATGCTTCGATGTCGGTGTGGTTCTTACTGTGCGTTCACATGTACAGATTCAAAAAGCTGGGACAGCTACGGTTGGCCCGACAGACTCAAAGAGCCCCCAGCTATGCTACAGGGGAAAGTTGAGAAAGGCTCAACTTTATGCAAATATCCTATCCTGACGCAACACCCTTGGAATAATCAATAGCAATGATATTGATTCCAAAATTGTTGGTTTGTCTAATGGCAGCGGGTACTTCAGCAAACAAGTATTTCTTGTATAAAGTCCTTTTTTCTTGCTCTTACTAATAAAAAACGATTGGCAATAAATAATTTAAAAAAAAACACTAACATTATTTTTTTACTGCAAAAAGGGAGTACTTAAAGTGTTTTCAAATGATTTTAAAGGTCAGTGATTAACTGATTAATGACCACTCTCATTGTGGTATTGTTCTGATGCCCAAGCCAATCTCAAATAAAGGGATCAAAGTTTCCCTGGGGACATTCAGCAAGTACAGCCTGGCATTCTTATGATTTTTTTGTAATGCATCAGTTATGTGGGTATTTCTATTATTACCACCACTTTTAACTTTTGAGTGAGAGGAAGTCTTGGGAAGATAACGATTTGTGAAGTGCTGCTGTTTACATCCCCACCCCCCCGGAATGAGTGGAGGGCTTGACTGTTTCTCATCCCAGAGACCAGAATCATCCTCCCTCTTTTAGTAAACACCCACCCAGCTAAAGTATACACTCATGAGACAAGCCTTGAAGTAAATGAGCCACCATCAAGCTGTGTCAGACAAAGCTGTGACAGGCACTACTCTAACTGATTGAAAATGTCTTGGTCTCTTTCTGTATATCTGTCAGTCAGTCAGTCCATCCCGATCGTTGATATCTGTTCCTTCTCTGTTTTTTCCTTGGAACTACAGTCACACCAAGCTTCACCCTGATTGGTTTAAATCATGCTGACAGTAGGATATTGGGCCATGGTCACAGTAATTGACATTTCTGTCATCCAAGACAGAAATGGAAGCGAAACCAACCTTCAGGAATGGTTTACAGAATGAAGAGAGAGGGGGAAAAAAAGCAGAGACATTACAAAAGAGAGGTGAGAGAAGTGGGGAGGAGGGATCTGGAAGAGAGAGGTCATACAGTAGGGGAAAAGAAATGAGGGGAGAGTTGAGAAGCTTTTGAGAGGAGCAAGAGAAACGAGGGAGGGAGTGGAGGAAGGAGAAAAAAAGTGACGGAAAGAGAAAATGTTGGAGCTGTGAGAACGAGTGATGCAAAAGGGTGGGATGGAATTTGCTCAAAAGTGGAAGCCAAGGCAAATGCGCAGCTTTCAAGGACTTTTGTTCTCCTTAAAAACACATTTGAGCCTTCGTGGGACCTGTTTCGACATACTAGGCAATGGCTGAAAATGTAAGTGAGGGAGTGAGAGGGGAGAGCAAAAGAAAATAAAGACGACTGCTAAATAGCAAAAGGACAGTGACCATACAGAATGAGATAGGCTAATAGAAATGAGAAACAGAGAAGCAAAATGGAGACCAGCAACTCTGGTTACATATGGAACAAGCTAGAAGTGGGGAGGGGAACGTGGGGAGCATTGTGCACAAAGTCAAAAGCGAAGAGACCAGCACAGCAGAGAGGGACCTAAAGGAAAACAGGAAGAAAAAAGGAAAAGAGGAGAAGAATTAATCGTATTTTTTCAGTGCACCATGTATCCCTCACCCTCCCTGTGGACCCAGGGCCTGCGCACATGTCAGCACACCAGTGCGCATATGTTTCTACTATTACATGATAGGCTGTGGAGAAAATATAGGAAAACCGTATCTGTGTGTGCATTGGGAGGGCACAGAGAGAGAAGGGGGTGGAGTAATATCGACAAAGCTGCCTTTCCAACAATGAGCTCCACCTTCGTCTACTGTATCTGCACGCCTGAAGTTTTCCAGTCATGGCTCAGGAGCCCTGCTCTGTCCCACCTCCTCTCTCCCTACTGCTTTTTCTCTTACCGAACAATGACAACATAACTTCAGAGTGAGCCAGACCCATCAGAAGCATTACTGCCTTTTCTGTCTTAGATCATGACAGTTCTCTTCCACCTGTACGGACCACAAACCTCAGTTAAAGGAATACTTCTCTGTTTTGACAACATTTAACATTTGAGTGAAATGTGGCTTTAGTGGTAATTTTAAATGTCATTGGGCTGTAGTCAAGTCAGCATGAGAGCTGCCACTTACACATCCTTATACCTTAACAGTGCGGTCCTGGGGTGAGGACAACACGGTCATGTCGCGACACGAAAGACTTTCTTGTATGTGGCCTCCGTGTCATCTGCGTGTCAGACCCATGATACTGATGTTTTTTTTTCACAGCCCTGTTACAGCTGGGTTTGGCAAAGTATGTTGCGGTAATGGAAAGGAAAGGGGCTCACCAAAGGGCTGCTGTGATGTCATCCCATGAGATCATCTATGACCTTATCGGGTGGTTTAACGGTCGTGTTATGGGGGCATCCTGGTTCCACAGTGGTTAAAACGCATACATACTATATACTGTAATCACAAAGCCCCCGTTTGATCCCCAGCAGTTTTTTTCCCTATCATCTTTCCTTTGTCTCTACACCTTCAAATAAAAGGCCAAGATCCCCAATTGTTACATTAAGTCAAGATAGATACTGTAAGTGAAGTTAAATTACTATAACTTATATCAGATACACGTGAAGGAATTGATCACTTATCGCAAATGGTAAGGCATGTATTTTTGGCAGAAAATGTTCTGCTTTTTGAGGGAGCTGTCAAAGAGTCCGAGCAGCGGTGACAACCCTGCTGGGAGAACTAATACCCATGGCCGGATTAATTTGTTTGGGGCCCTGGGCAAAGAGTTGTTGTTAGGCCCTTGGTGGCTCAGTGTTCCTATTGAGTGCAGTGCAAACAGCTCACCACAGAAGGCAGGTTCATTATATTTTGCACAGAGACCCAGAAACCAACCAACTGTCCTATACTGGAATACTACCTTGCCCCATGTTTTCTCACAGCCAGTTAGGTTCTGGTAATTTGCTAAAGTACAACTTTTACAATATTTAGAGAAACGCACCATATGAGCACAAAATAAAATAAGGAATGGCGTTAGAATTAGATTTGAACACAGGGACCCTCTGCAAAATAGGGCCACAAGATTATGTAAAAAGACAGTTAATTTTACACTCTAGTTGCACCTTTGATTAACTTGCCAGATTTGCCTGGTTTATGGAAAATCAGCATTATGTGTTGGCTGGTAATGTAGCCAACACATAATGGAGCAGACATAGAACAACATTAGCATTAATCTGGAGTCACGTTTCTGCCCACCTGATGAATGTAAGTCAACTATTCTACTTTTAGCTCAGATTTTGGTCTCTATTAAAGGGAAAATATCTGGCACTTTAGCTGCTAAATGTTTCACTATGTTCACCAGCAAATTGCTAACTTTATCTGTTTGCTGTTTGGTGCTAAACAAGTAGAATGCTTTTTTTTTGTTTTGTTTTACTGAAAACAGCTGCCTGTTGGGGCTGAAAAACAGGCTGTAAAAACAAAAAACAAAAAAAAACAATGAGCTGAAAGAGGCCAAAACACTCCGCAGAGCTGAGGGGAACTGCAGAGTTGGGTGATAATTCTCTGTAGGTTCTTCACTACGAATGACTCCTTTTACATTACACGAAGACTTTTGATCTGTTAACATAAAATATCGATTAGAGTAACTTTAAGTAATATCTTATCCTCTGGTTTGCATATAGTAACTTATTAGCACCAGCTGAGCTTTAAAACTGGGAATGTACATCCTTTGCATCCTTTAAGGGCTGAATGCTCCAGAGGCAAAGGAGAGGAAATAACACACGTGGTTGATGAGCCTGTCAAACAGACTGTGTGTGGGACTGAATGTATATGAAAGAGACAAACAACAGAGACAGAAAGCAAGAGGGAGAGAAACTGAGAAATTCTGGTGCTAGTAAATTTATATTACCACACTATAGGCATTATTCTGCAAGTATACATATTTATGTGAAAGTGTAAGCACAAAGAACATTTGTATTTATGCCTGCGCTTTCAAAATTCCTGGGCAATAAACAAACCATGTTTGAGATGGGGTGGGCAAAGTGACGAGCGAACAGTAAAAGCAGACAGGGGTTATATGTGTCCCATGTCAACAGGCTATAAATTTAGCCTAGCACTTTGTGTATATAGACAGACCATACTAAATAAATCTGAGCTGACCCTTCATTCTCTCTGTATCTGTCTCTATCGACCTCTCATCGGAGAACCAGCATGCACAGGTGGCACTTTGTCTTATCATACGACTCATACAGTATACAAGGCTTGTCTGATGTGTAATTGTCACCGGGGATGTTATGGCTGTAGGGTCGCTGAGCAATGAGTCTTGTAGCTTTATCTATTAAAAATGGCCTTTTAACATGTGTGTCGCCAAAGGGCGGGTGAGGTGGAGGGGTTGGAGGGGTTTGACCTTAGCCAAAAAAAGGTCTAAGCAACTGCTACTTTAAAAATAATGAGCACATTTTCATTGTCCTTAAAAAAATTCAAAGCATTTATTTGTGTAGCATGTAAGGTATAGGCAGCAGTCATGAGTAGATTGATTCCTATGCCATCTTAATCACAGGAGTCTACAGCCACGCTAGCAGCCCTGTGAGGCTGTACTTAGGCACGCTGGTGGTGGCAGAAGCTGTCGTCCAAATTAAAAATATAATGCCATTTTGATTCAGAATCCCAGCACAAAGACAAAACCGTTCCCACTAGCTTCACATGGCTGTCCAGTCCTGTAAGTACATCGAGTCCTCACTCTGAAAAAGTGCAGTCATAAGTAGAAGGTATAATCAGGATTTAAGTGGTGGTGAAGCGGATGGTACAGACTCACCACAACCTCTGTGAGCCAGCCAAAAAGACAGCTGCATGGATATACTGAGGCACAGCTGTTTTTAACAATGTAAGTGTTATGTTTGAATTCATTTCACTGACCTTTTTGCCTCCACAGGCCTTTACAAGATTGTGATCCATTGTATTCTTTACTCATTATACAGGATTCATATGAAAACATCCATTCATATAACCCTGCGAAGCTTTTAAGATGCAGATGCTTTAGTTACATTGCTACACTCACTCATGATATATGCCTGCCTTTAAAGGAACCGTGTTGGGAAACAACTGGGCTATTTGCTTTCCATGCCAGGAGTTAAATGAGAAGATCAATACCTCTCTCTTGTTAATCTGTGAGTTTTAGAGGTGCTGGCAGCAGATTTGTTTTACCTTAAGACAGAGACAGTCTAGCTGTGCTAAGCTAAGCTAACCAGTTGCCAGCTGTAACTTCATAATGAGCGTACAGGTATGAGAGCAGTTTTGATCTTCTTGTCTACCTCAACAAGAAAGCGATTCTAAGCAGTTCTTTTAGATTTCGTCTCTGTGTTCTCAAATTCTGCTAAGTTACCTGCAGAATCCCATTTCTTCTTTGCACCCTGGCCTTCGACCCTTCCATTTTTATTTGCATTTTACCAATACAAAACTTCAGTGTGTAAAGTGACTAGCCGTAACACCATACAAATAGCTCAAGTGAAACGATGAGGCAGCACAGGCAGGTGGATGCAATCACAAAAGCAAGAGCAGGAAAAATGATGGCCCTCCACATTTGTGTTGCACCTGCCGTTCTGCGTTATTTGTGTTTTGCCGTTGACTTGTGATGATGTGTACACGTCACATCTGGTGTCCAATTCTTATGTGCACTCCACTCCACTCTTGAGGAATAAAAATGCAAACTATTTCATAAGTAAACACACGGCCCCTCTGGCTATGACAAAGCACCAAGAGTATTTTAATCTTACATTGATATATTGATACAAGAGTCAGATTTATTTTGAAAAGACCTTTCACTGAAAACCAGTTAGATTAAAAAAAAAAAGTCTGAAATTGAGTAGTTAAGAAGTTGTGATGCCAAACATATGGTTTTTTAAATAAAAAGGTTGGACCAGGAGAAAATGAAGAAGCCAGTTGGCCATTGCTTTGTAATTCCTTGCCACTCATAATGACACTTTCTTGATGCCTTTATTGATTTTTCAGCTCGGCTCACTCTATCTCCTGCTGTTCCCATCTGCTTTAGCAAGACATTTGGCTTGACTTGGCTGTTGCTTTCACATAAGCAGAAACAGTGATGATGGCTATTTCAGGGTGTTTATACGCCTCTTCAAATGAGTGGCCATTGATACAGCCGTTTGTGTTCCGATCAAGAAAACGACATCTGATGCCCTATCCTGTGGAAGAATCGGGTTGCATTCCTCCACCAGAGGTCCAGACGGTCGCAGAATCAATGCCAGTGTGTGCTGCACGTTTCTGGCGGTCACGGTGGCTCACAGTCTTATTAGCACACTTTTCATTTTGTGGTTTTATGTATTTTGTTGGCTACCTCCATGTGTTTAGATAAAATGGTGGAGAAACACAGTTAAGTGAGTTCAAGCTGAGTTCAATATTGTGTCACCATTGTCCAGCTTTGTTCTACAGGAAAATGTCCGAATGAGTTTGGTGTAATTTCAAAGTTTATTTGTGGGTCAGTTGTTGGAAGATGTGTCAATGAAAAAATCTGGCACACTTTCAAATATTGCAAGCAGGATCATCATAGCACTTTTAAGATCTGGCTGAAGCACAATAACACACATCCTGTCCAACATCATGATTTTGATTTCCCCAGAACTTACCACCCAGCTCATAAGGTGACATGTGATGTCTGAAAAACTGTGAAGTAACTGAGCATCCTTCCTGTTCTTTATCCTCTGAATCCCCCAAAGGTTAGACTTTATATTCCAGGATAATTACTTACAGACGGTTTGACTCTTGGGGGGGGGGTAGAGAGCTTTATTGTATTGTGTAAGGACATAGCAAATTGGTGGTAAATGTCTGACATAACAATAGTGATTTAAAAACAGATTTATCATCCAGGGGGCCAAATATCAAATATCAAATATCAAATATCAAATATCGTCAAATATCAAGACTCCTCAAATCACATAATCATTCACACATATTTCACTTACCACTACTGGTGCAATGTTGTAGTTATTCCTGATAATAAACAGACCCTGGTGTCTACAGTTTTCATTACTACTACTTCTAAAGAAATAGAAATAGAAGTTATTCGTTAACTTCCTCTCACCCCCCTTGCATTGTGATTGAATAAGAGAAGAATTTCTCAAAATCTACAACAACTGTCTGCATTGCAGATGCCTCTACAGGTGTACTTATTAACTGTTAATTGTCTTTTAATTTTTCAACTCTTTTTTTTTTAAACATCCAATGCCACCTGGCCACCTAATCAAGTCCAATACTCACTGTCTTTTAGCTCTGTCTTTGGTCTCTACCAATTCCTTAGGGACATATCTGGTACTTTAGTTACTAAATGCTCCACTTTGGTATCACCAGCTGGTCTGGTGCTGAACAAGTACAGGTGTACTGTGGGTTTTTTGCTGAAAACAGCTGCCTGGGGCCGAAAATGGCACTATGAAAGCAGTGAGACTGAACTAAAGCAGTAAAGTGGTGGGCCAGGCGGCTAAACAATGATCTGAAACTCGATAGAAATCTCATTAAAGCCGAGGGGACCAAGCAACCCCTTTCAAATTGTTGCATTTGTTAGACAAGTCAAATCATTTGATACTTGTTAATATGAAAGTATTGATTATAGCTGCTTTAAGGTCTAGGGTTAGGCAAATAGAAAACTTGAAACTGTTAGGGGAAGGTTACATTTATATGGCAAACAATAATTGCAGGTCTGTAATTGGACGTGAACTGCAATCTACTGGATGAAAGTCTGACTTGCTACACGGCATCCAGCACCTAAACCTTCAAACTTGTGCTGTACTTTCTGCCTCTCTGCACACAGTAAAGGACTCACTATACCTCCTGCATTTTTACTGAAATGTTGGCAATGGACTGTAATTTTCGATATGATGATTTATACATGACATGACTGCTTAGCTCCTTCCTTGAGAAGAGACTTATATCTTTCAATGTGCTCAGTCTACTGCAAAGCCAGTTTTTTTATGCTACTCTAATCTGGGCTTTTGACATGTTGATGAAGGATGTTCTTTAGCTGGGCTGAGCCTGGACCCACTGGAGGTAGTGGTGGGGAAAAGGATGTCGACAAAACTACGAGCCATGTTAGACTCAGTGACCTCCTCCCTTCATGCCATGCTGTCAATGTAATGAAGCTCATTCGGTTACTAGCTAATTCCATTGAGGTGTGCCAGGGAGCACTTGAGGCACTGATTTGTGCCACTAGGGATTTGTCTGTCGGTCTATATGTCTTTGTGCAAACATGCTAAAAATGAATACTATTCCACTGTATCTCTAATAAGGAACTACTGGTTGTTATCTCCTTAATTAAATCAGTGGCGTTCCTCTTTTGTTATCAGACACTACACGGGTTTTACAATTGTGTTTGAGTCATCTGTCATTTATTTTGACAATATTCTACATGGTACTGTATATTAATGCCTGTATCCATTCTCCAAAAAACCCATGTCTCCACTGTGATCTGAAATCACATCAAATCCCCTCAGTTGTGGGACTTAAGTCATCCAGTGTAATTCACTTAGCTCATTGTTTCTTCCCCTTTCTTTCTGAAAGTGCACAGTACAGACACACACTTTGGCTGCCATGGTAGGCTTTTTAACCAGAGCCAGCAGCTCCCAGTTGTCTTCTCAACTGGGAGCTGCTGGCAGACCCCCCCGGCCTCCCACTCTTCTTGTAATTGCATGAAGATACTGGAAAGACCTACCTCACCCTTTCTATAAACCCCCATTAAAAAGAGCAATACTTTTTGTGTAACTTGCTGAAATGTTTCCAACCCTCCAAAAACTAGATTGTTAAAGACCCTGTTCATTTGCTCAACTACTTCAGCTCAACTACAGCACAATACTGAATTTCTATTTCTATGTTTTTGGTAGAATCATTATCACTGTCATGTTTTATTTTGACAGGAAGTTGCTGACTTCAGAGTTAGTGGCCGCAAGAGAGATCAGACAGAAAATCAATTAAAGCATCCAGGTATGAATCGTTTCATTGCAACTGATGAAAAGTACAATCTCTGTCTTTCTTTCACACACCAACATCTGACATCTGCTTGGAATGTGGTGGGGGCCAGAGCTGCAAAGGGGACGGAAAATGGCGTGAGGGAAGGCAAGGGCGGGAGAAGAGGGGGGGGCATGAAGGGGAAAGAAATCAGTGGAAGGAATATGAATGGAAGGGGAAAAGAAGAGGGAAAGCAGTGCAATGGGCACGGAGACTATAAACCCGGAGATGATGGTCAAAAAACAGAAGATCTGGAGTAAGCCTCATCAGAGCCCTGCACACATGCCCTGAGAGTGCAGCACGCATCACTAACACACACTTCAAAGAGCAGAGCTCAAGCAGGCCAGGAACAGTCTAGACACGCTCTTCCCATCACACCATCCAGTCCCCTTTGTTCGTTTTGGCCTCTCTCCACCTCTCAGGTTTATTTATTTTCGATCTTAGTGTCCCCCTTTCGACCATGTCACTACTTTTTGACATCAGTGACTGATCTTAATTATATCTCCGTGCTCTTTTTGTGTTCACATGCCTGAACTGGTGAAGAAATAAGAATCGATAGCCAAATTAGTGCCTCTGTGGGGCTTTCAGCTAAATGCTAGTTTATGAAAGCTAATAATGCTGATTTTAAGCTGGTATAATGTTTACCATGTTCACCATTCTCATGTATGGTGTTAGCATGCTAGGATTTGCTAATTACTACTCAACAAAAAATACAGCTGAGGGTAATGGGAATGTCATTAGTTTTGCAGGTATTAAGTCATAAACCAATTAGACACACATTGGACAAATTGAACTTTTAACCTGATGAAAGTACCACATTTCACAGGCAGTTCATCGTGTTGTCGACCCTAAATGTCAACCCTAATAGTGACGCCAGAGGAAATGTCAGAGGATCATCACACTGTGGTCATGGATTCATCCTCTGGGGAACATGAGTGCCTGTACCAGATTTTCTGTTAATTCACAAAATACTGTTTCACAGGATAAGTAAAAACTTCGACCTGTTCCTTGTGGTAGAGGAAAAGTCAGGGGATCTCCAAAGTCATTAGGATTCATCGTCTGGGGACCATGGATGTTGGTACCAAATTTCAAGGCAATTAATTGAAAAGTTGTGGATATTTAAATCTAGAACAAAGTGGTGGACTGACCAACCAACAGACCGACATGGCCATCCCTAGAGCCACGCTGCTAGTGTGGCTAAAATAATTTGAAACAGTGGCAAGTGGGAAACCCTTGGAACAAGACATTATAGAGGGTGTTAGAATCAGAAAAAGAAAGAGAGAACAAAGGAAAAGGGAATGTAATGTATGCAGAGTGGATAAGTAACTCCCAGTGAATAAAGGGAAAATCCCCCTTTCATCCCTCCTTCTCTAGATATCCCCCTCCTCTCTCCCTCCCTCACCAATGGTTCCTTTAGGGACCTGGTCTGAACTGGAGCACTGGACTGAATCAAGGTTAGTTTCTCAGCACACAGCAGGCAGAATCTTCCACTAAACACCACAGAAAGGCTTCAGGATAGATTTACCTGCATTATGAGTCCATTAGTATTTCAACATCTACTGTCTATGTCTCATTGATTGAGTTAATTACTTAATTGTGAGTTGTCTGAAGTTGTATTAAAGGAAAATCTTCACAGACATTTTTTGTTCATTCAGAGTTTTGTGGTGTGGGTGTGTGAGTGTGTCATCAGCCACATGAAACGCCCATCACACTGGGATTTCTGACGTGTACTTTGCCTCCCAGTACCACTCTTTCTTCACACTGTCATGACCTGTGGCTGTCTGCATATTTTCAGCATCGTTTGTGCCCATTTGTGTTTGAACAAAGACGCCAAAGCAGTTTTAAAACACATGTGTTTTCCCGGTGAACATCATCCATCGTCACCAAATTTATCCCCTTACGACTCCGAAATGCTGTCCCTCCTCTTTCCGCTATTTCCTCCCTCTTCTTTCCACTGAAAAAGACCCTCCTCCCATTCTCTTTTTCCAACTGTGCATTCACCAGCAGACATCTGGATTTCAACTACAGCTCCATTACATGGTAACAGCTCCAGCTTTTATGATCTTATGGAGAAAAGTGGCAAGTAGCATTCATAAAATGACAGACGTCCAAAGAGTGGCATTACTGTAACAAGCGTGTAATGAATGGGAGAAACTGTGCCCTTATGCTCCTTTCATCTAAGCTTTGATAAAAATGTTGATTTTCAAAGATACTACAGCAATAAATTCAAAACAAAAAAGTCTCCTCTGTACTGAGAGTCCCCTTTCCAGATATTGTGTTTATTATGACCAATGAGCACTCTGGCATGGGCTGCAATGTTAAGATTTTCCACAGGAGTGCTGCCAAACCTCTATGAGATGTTTGTGATGAATCACACTTGATGGAAAGTGTATTAAACATGGCTGAACAGGGAAATTAGTGGTAAAATGATGAGCGATTGAAGAGTCGTGCATCTATGCATTGTATATGTGTGTGGTTGTCCTACAATTAACAAAGGAGCAGGGATGCTTGTATAAATATGTGTTGTCCCAAGAAAACCATCACTCCTTCTATGTAAAGCCTTGAAGTAAAAGGGGGGGGGGATTTAAATCAAGCCTGTGTAGTTCAGGTCCTCCTGCCTGTATGCAGCTCCACCTTGCTGTTAATGCTTCTTTTTAATATGCTCATCCATGCATACAATAAACGTGATTTTCTTAGCCAGCAGACAGGGGGACTGAGGTGAGAAGGAATCATCCCTTAGACTTAAAACACCGCAGGGAAATAGTTTGAATGTCTGAGACGGGTGCTCCTGGAATTCAGAAAGACCCATTAACTGCAGCGGGAAATAACTGATAATACATAGGGTGGGACTTTTTGTATGGTGTGAATGTGAACATCTGCTGGGCAGATCTGGGGCGGGATTAAGATGCGAGGGAGGCAAGTATCCATCAGTCCTTGATCTCCATGACCTTTATATCTTTGGAATGATTTGTTTCTTGAATCTCTTGATAGAAGGAAAAAGTCCCACATTCTGGAGTCAGTTTCAAAGGAAAGAATTCCTTCTGGAGAGAAAGAAATGCAGAGTCAAAATTTCTCTACATGTCTCTTTTCCAAGTGAGTATTGTATTGTATCTTCAGAGTCCGAATCCAAACCCTCAGATTGGCCCTCATAGTAACTGAGCCACTGGCATCATGACCAGTTAAGGGAAAAGAGGTGACCACAGGCTGCTTGAGTCAGCACATCCCACTGTTTCCAGCATATCCTGAATATCTCACGATGCTTTAGACATAGAAGGTCTCATGGAGCTCTGAGTAAAAGGTTAAATTCTAAGAGAGGTTTGGAATGACAAACAAGACTAAGAGTCTACAGTCTTGCTGGTGGCTCTGTGAGGCTGCACTTAGCACTTAGCTCAAAGCACTGCTTTGCCTTAAGCCAGGATGCTAACATGTTCAAAATGACAATGGTAACATTTTTATGGTTAGCAGGTAAATAATGTTTTCCATCTTTGTTTATCATGTTAGCATGCTAACATTTGCTGATTAGCAATAAATAAAAAGTAGAGCTGAGGTTAATTGGAAGGTAATTAGTTTTGCAGGACTGGATCATAAAACAAAGTTTTGTTGATGGCTCTAGATGAAATCTTAAGGGATCACAGAAGTGGTTACAATTCATCCTGAGGGGAGGCATTGTCATTACATTGTAATCCATCCAATAGTCTTGGAGACATTTCACTTAAAACCAAAATTGACAACCTGGTGGTGGAACTAGAAGAAAAGTCAGGGGACCACCATGATTCGTCCTCATGGAACAATGAATATCTGTACCAAATATTTTGCCAGTCCATCTGTGAGATGTTGAGTTATTGCACTAGATTATGAGAGTTACGAGTTAGCGGCAAAGTCATTATGATTCACCCTCTGGAGACCATGAATGTCAATAACAAATTTCAGGCAATCTATCTAATAGCTGTTAAGGCATTTCGATAAAAAAAACAAAGAAGTCAACCTGATTGTGGTTTTAAAGGAAATGTCATGGGATCACCAAAGTCGTTAGGATTCACCCTCTGGAGACCATGACTGTCAATAACAAATTTCAGGCAATCTATCTAATAGCTGTTAAGGCATTTCGATAAAAAAAACAAAGAAGTCAACCTGATTGAAGTTTTAAAGGAAATGTCACAGGATCACCAAAGTCAGTAGGATTCATCCTCTGGTGACCATGTACTTTAAGGATACTAATTTATATTCTTTGGCATGGTAGTCTCTTCCTTCAACAAACGTGAATGAGTTCTGATAAATTACAATCCCTAGCTGTGATTCATTACAAAAAAGAAAATTTGAATAATGAAATGTTTTTAGCTTATTAGCATGTCCCCTATTATGCACTTTATGTGGGTTAGAATTCCCCAAACATCCTTCTTCTTACTAATTTGCGGGAAGTTATGATAGGGGATTGTTATGTTTCTTGTTACATGTGTCACAGGTTAGTCATGTGGTCCTCTGTCTGATCAAAATGAAAATAATCCAAACCTTGATTAAGGTAAGGTTCCATTTCAACCTTCCCCCCTGCTTTATCTTTGAGACATGCTGCAGTAAAAAAAAAAAAAGTAATCACTATGGTATTAAACATGAATGTCTGGACACAATTTCATGGCAATTCAACCAATAGCTTTTAAGATATTAAAAAGATTTCAATAAGCAGCTTTTACTGCAGGTGTGTTTCTTCTAATTTGTTTTTATGAGGGATTCTAACTGCTTTTGCTTTATCATCTGGGAGGTCATTGGGGAATGGGATCTCTCAGAACATCCAAAAAAAATCATCAAAGCTACAACAAACCAACAGAAAATGAGAAACGATAAAAAAGATTTGATCCAGATTTCGGGACATCCCAGTGACATCACTAACACATTGGTCCCACCACTTTAGGCATGCAGTGTGGGCATTTTCCTCTGAGCAGAGCTGCAACTACCCAGACTACAGCTGGTCTGTGCTCTGTCTCCAACATTAAAAGTCCACTTCTACTATGGCGTTTCTGATTAGCATATCCTGCTGGCTCTTAATTATTACAGCTTGTATGTGATGTTTAATTTATGACATCAGTTCTCGAAAGAGTGTAAAAACATAACAGAGCGTGGGACAGAGAACAGCAGGACCAGTGTGAGCCAAGGACAGGGGCTGCGTGCCACATGTGAGTCTAAGGTAGTGTACTTGAGTGGTTGGTTGCCTGGAGATTCACATGAACAGTTAGCTCAGGGGCAAGGAGGAATCCAAGCTGTTTCTCAGCTGCTGACAGAGTCATTGGGGTCATTCATTTATATACATGTGATGTAAAAGTAACACTCACATTTAAGGTGGCTGGTTACAGGTGTTCAAAAAACACATTACATCATTTCTATTTGTTTGATATCCCTTCAAGCAATGGGAACATTATGGGGTTTTTTTTTAAATATTGGTTGTTGTTCTTTTTTCTGTCATGCACATACAATACAAGTGTCGATCCCACATGGGCTTATAAAACACCAAATTTACCACAGCGGTGGTGCAACAAGACTTTACAGCCAAGGACATAACTTCTTACATAAAACATTACCCTACAAACAAAGAACGTTCTTTTCTCCCCGAAACTCCACAAATGTCTTGAAAAGAAAAAGACTCCCTTCCTAAAATATTAGTCAACAGATATAAAAGACATTTCCCAAAAAAGTGAAGTCTTAGGCGCCATACTTTTTATCATCATATAATTTACACAGCATGAACATAAAATCCACCTCATCCCCATAGTTTTTTGACTTTTGGATAAATTCGGTATAGTGGAACCTTATGTAAAATAAGATTCTACAACATTGGCAAATCAGGAAATTTGTATGTAAAAGTTAGATCAAAATTTTGCATCAGCAGGCCAAACATTCTTCTGCTGTTTACCAATTATAGTTTTTTTTAAAGATTACTTAACATACAGTACATAATCAGAATCTTATTTTTGTATTCTTCCCATTTTTCTCTTCACTATGATACCAAGCATTTTGTGAACTTCTACAGTGCCTTCCTG
The DNA here is from genome assembly GCF_016859285.1 of Xiphias gladius. Classification (NCBI taxonomy): domain Eukaryota; kingdom Metazoa; phylum Chordata; class Actinopteri; order Istiophoriformes; family Xiphiidae; genus Xiphias; species Xiphias gladius. The sequence goes on along the minus strand of NC_053419.1, from coordinate 19,817,149 downwards.
CAGCAGGAAACACAACATTTTAAAAATATGAAGCTATATAAAATTGTGATGAAAATAATTTTAAACAGTTTCAAAACAATAATAATAATAAAAAAATCCTAAAACAGAAAACAATGAGCTTTAACCATGGTTGCAGATACATAAAACTTGATTGACATAGATAATAAACCACAGTGTATTTTGTAGGGGACTGCTTTTAGTTGCTCATAGTTGGTGCATCCAAGATTTTTGAGTTAGTTGCCAGAGAGCAAACTTTTAACACAAAACAAATGAAACAAATTCACTGTAATTTGGATAACGTTCATTCATTGTTGCTTTAGCAAATCTAAGTATCCTTGAACACACCACAAAGGATAGTTTTACATTTGCAGCTTGCAATTACTTGACACTGAGAGAAATAATAAGTTTAAGCTCCTGCAATAATTTGAATACTGTAGGGAAATAGATGGAAATCAGTGACTCCCATAAAGATAGGAATTAATCTAAAAAGCTATGAAACGTGTAAAACCACCTGTACACAAGCAGTTAAGAATTTAGTGATGAAGTAACATGTCATCCTACTGATTTCAGTCTGTAAAACTTCATAATAAGATTTTTCCGCAGGGATTACACTTCAGATTTGAGAGAGAGGTATTCCTCCAGGGGGCAAACATCCAGGCCACAGGACCCCTGCCAAAGGGGAATTGCATTTAGCTGATAACTGGCAGCTGCTGAGTTCATGACAATGTGTCAAGTGTGTGACTGTGTATGTTTGGAGTGGAGATGTGTGTGTGAGTGTTAGTGTTCCTTAAGAGAGTGTGAGACTGCACGTGTGAGTTTGTGCGTATCCATGCTTTTAGGGACTAGTCTGATGTACTGTATTACTCTCTTGCGAGCAGCTGCGGAACACTTTCACATGTGCACAAGTATTATGTGCTCATGATAATATGTACATGAACTCAGTTCCAACTATGGGCCAATGGAAACACTCCGTGTCTTGTGCACTCATAACATCATCATCAAAACAAACACCAAAAGATGGGAGTGTACTGTGTGAGCTTATTTTTTTCTGTATGTGCCTTTGTACACCTACAGTGGATAACCAGCCATAAAAACTGTATGTGTGCATGAAAACAGAAAAAACAGTTTTAGCTTAATTCCTGCACTGATACTTGCTACCTCCCCCCTTTTATTTGTCTAACAAACTTACTATTTTGAGATAGAGTAAATCTTACATTTTTAAAACATAAATCTGTGAAACTGCTGTGAAAAGTATCAAGGTTCGGTTGCTTTGTAGACTTGACTGGCTTGTGATTGACAGGAGGCAGGTCCTAACATAACCCCAGACATTACAGTGATTCTTTAGAAACTTTATTTTGGAGGATAACCAGAAGGCAGAGGTAAAATGCACAATCCTGTCTCATTTCAGTTCACTGGTACGGTATTTTATGCCAAATTAAGGTTATAATATTCTAATAGGTCCGCTGCAGTGTAATATGTTTGCCTTTATTCACAAAAAAATATGTCCAAAATATATAATTGCCTGGAGTGAGGAAATATGCAATAAATACTGTATAATCTTGTGGACAATAAAAACTTATTTCATGTTTCATTGTGCCTTAAAAACTGCTTTTTTGCTGTTATTTTTGTTTGACTTGCTGGCATGAGCAGCCAGATCTCCAGCCACAGCACTCCCGGCATCATGGTGACAGGGCACTGTACACTGGCCACGTTTTGGGGAATTAAAAGTTTGAAAGTCTCCAATGTTAGCAAAAATAGGAATATGTTTTATTCATTACATCATTTGGTGTCGGCAAGTTGTCCTTATCATTTAACAAAAAGCTCAAATCACTGTGTAATTGTACTTCCAAAGGGCGTATATCGTGAAATTGTGTGGCTTGCCCGCACAAAGGCTGGCAGCTTGTTCGAGAGGCAGCAGGCCTCATAAAAGATGACCCTGACCCCAAGCCATCATTTTTAAATGCACAAATGACATCTGCATGCTGCAAGCAGAGAATGTGGAAGGTTTGTAGGGAGCAAATGGAATAGTGATATATTGGGATGCCATGTTATATAATGCTTCACAAGTTACAAGCAGAACTTTGAAATCAACACACACATTTATAGGGAGACTGGAGAGAGGTCTTGAAACAGGTTATAAGTTCATATTCTTTGATTGTCAGGCTACTGTGTAAACCTGTCATGCATGAATGCATTAAAATATGTTTATTTGCATTATGGAAGGGATAGAAAGTTAATGCTATTAATCAATAAATTCTAAATTAGTCTTGTGAAGTTGTGCATCATCGACATATTAGTTAAAGAAATGGAGGAGTCTAGAGCCACGTTAGCACAGTGGTGCTTTAGACTAAATGCTTAAGTCAGTACGCTAACATGCTCACAATGGCAATACAAACACAATCACGTGCTGATGGTTAACAGGTATAACGTTTGCTATGGTCACCATTTTAGGTTAGGATGTTAGCATGCTAGTTAGTGGAATGAGAATGTCATTAGTTTTGAGGGTATTTGGTCATAAACCAAACTATTGGACAAATGATCATTTTGACCATGATGATAGTGTTAGATGAAAAGTTAAGGGATCACCAAAGTTAGTGATAATTCATGCTGCGGGGTACATGTCTGAAGTAAACCACATGGCAATCCATCCAATAGCTGTTAAGACTTTCACTCTCAACCACAAATGTCAACCCGCTGGTGGCTCTAGAAGAAAAGTCAGGAGATCACAAAAGTCAGTAGGTTTCTTCCTCTGGGGACAATGAATGTCTGTTATAAAATTTCATGGCAATCCATCCAGCAGTTGTTGAGATATATCAGGCTTGACCAAAGTGCTGAACCCACCAAGTGACCGACATTGCCATCAATAGGGCAATAATCAAACACAAAGACATAGGTTGAAATATGACAGAAATTGAAGTTATTCTGAAAGAAAATAATGAGGTCTGATTTGGAGCACTCATTCATTATGATGCTCGCAAGTCAATTGTTACTTTGATTTGATGTGTTTCAATGCAGTTTTGAGCTCTGATGCAAGATTACAGGAGATCACAGATATTAAAAAGGCTTTAGGTGAGCTGCCAAGCCTAAACCTTTTTTTGAGTGGAAAAGCATGGAAAATGGTCTGAAAAGTGAGTGAAATTTAAACTGACCTACATTTTTCAGATTCTCCTGGGTTGTATTTGGCTTTAATAGAAATATGCTTAATTCCACTTTTAAATGTAGGCTCACATTTTCAGTTTCATAAACATCTTTGAGAATTCCTGCGGTCTGTTATGCAGTGGAGTCAACCTAAAGACCATTTGCTCTACCAAGTAAATATGAATTTCAATCATTTTTCATATCATCTTTAAATATTACTTTGCTAAAGAAGCTCAGCTTAGGTTCTGCAAACATTTGGAGCCAATTGTGGATTTAAGTATCTTTGCAAGGAAACAGTTTGTCAACTTACAAAAGGATTTATTCTTAAAACCATGGATGTATTACCTAATGGGCCCCTGGGCCAGAGCCTCTGTGAGAAGTGACTGTTAATATTTCTCATCTGAAAGTCACATAGCTCAGTTAAAAGGCACAAAACGACCACAAACAGATGCAAATCAATCCCAAAGAGATGCATAACTCCTACAAAAAGATACAGCATGACCACACAGAGCCTCAAAAAGCCCAAATAGAGACTTAAAACTGCCACACGGAGACTTAAAACAACATCCAGAAAGTGACGGAAAATGCCCATAAAGAGAAGCAAAGCCACCATAAAGAGACACAAAAAGACTAGACTACAAACTACGCAACCATGTCTCTTTCAGTCTGGGTTCCTATATAGGAGGTGTGGGGGGTCTTTACCTGTCTGTGCCCTGGGGTTTATTTTCAGCCTGTATATCCCTGTTCTGATGTTAAAAGAATTTTTATTTCTTTTTTACATAAATGTTACACCTGTAATAAAGTGAACTCCAGAAATGTCTCATTACATGGATGTAGACTGGTAACTTTGCACGGTGTCATTCCTCAGACCTTTGTGATTACGTGATGAGCCACCTCCAGCAGTGAGAGAGGAACGTAACGAATGGGTCTCGTTAAAACACATGGGTATGAACTGCCTTCCATAATTACAGTTACCACAACAAACAGCCACAGGGCGGAGCTGGGCTCGCAGGGGTGGGGCAGGAGACATGGTTAGTTAATTCCTTAGCCGACAGGAGACAACTTTGGCACTTTAGTTCTTGCTGCTTTGGTCGAGCGATTTAATTTAAGAGAGATGTAGGTCTCTCCACTGGGGGACTGAGTATGAATCCAAAGCTGAGTAGACAACACGTGAAACAGCAGTTTACAAAAAGGAAAAAAAAGATTTGCCTTTCAAATTCATTGCAGTGGATGGTTTATTCAGATGTTTGTAATTCTGGGAAACCTTTGTCAGTTGTATATGAGATTGCCCTCTTCACATTGTTATGGCGATTAATCAGCCAAGAAGTAATGCACTTCACAGCAGTACATGCGTAATGCTAGGCGACTTTCAACTAATTAACATACACATCAGAGTAAGTGCAAAGTATAATGTGTCCAAATGTTCCCCTTGCCCTTCTGAAGAAAACATGTATAGGTTTGCTCTTTTTTCTCATTATCTTCTTGAGTGTTTTGGCAACTCTGTTACCTCTCTTGTTCATCAGTCATCATACATTTGATTTTACCTCTACTGCTAAAAAGACATTAAACAAAACCTGATGGAGTACGAAGTCACCTGATAACACATGATCATCATTTGATACTTAATTTGCAGAGTGGTGAAACATGTTTATTATGGAAAAATATTATTATATTATATCATATTACATTTTCTTCATTTGTTTAGTTTATGATATATAACCTGTGGGATTATTACCGGTCAGACATTGGAGAAAAATGTAATTTCCTGATTGGTACTCACCAGTCTTCATTTCAGATATCCCTTCCTATTTCTCTCACTGACTCATTAGCACTCCGAAAACTTATTTGCCTGTTCTAGAAATGCAGCCCTTAACAGAATATTGAAAGAAGGTAACATAAAGAGAAAAACAATGGCAGTCGATGGGATTTTTCTAAAATGTGTTGAGATGAATACTGTACTGGATACTGTATGAGGAAGTATGTTAAAGTACATGTTTAACAATACAATGTGGGTTTCAAACTAATATTTTCCCCCTTTATTAAAAAAAAACAATGTGCCAAAGACTGTATGAGACTTTAAAATAAGTCACAATTTTAAATAAGCATAATATGTCGTAGGTAGTAGCTTAACATTGAGAAATAATTGGCTGATAATAACATCAGTGGGTTGTCAGAAGCTAATACTTTCAAAGAGTGTAAGCAGATGTTCTGCATTTTTTGAATCGCACAAGTTGGATCAAGCTCAGTACTGTTAAAACAGGGAGAAGATTGCAGCCCCACTGAACTCGAGCCTCATGGAGAACACAGCGTTTGCCAAATGGGTTTTAAACTAAACTCCTTGTTGCTATCTAACAAAAGCACATTGTAGCTTCTGTAACCTTTTTTGAGGATCGGAGCAACAGTTCACTTTTAGTGCTGATGATAATGCTCTCGGATCCTGCCTGTTACACACTCTTCGGCATATCTATTCAGGTTATATAAGGCCATACATGCATCGTTGTCTTATCATGTTTAATTTAGTTAATTCCCACTGATTGATTCATGTCTGGCATTAATATTTTTGGCCTGTTCCTCTGTACAGGTGTCCAATACAACATGTCAAAGAAGAGATGAGCTGTAGCTGGGAGCATGAGCAGACAGGTGAGACTGACTCATTTAACACCAGTATGTTTTTCTTCTCCGATGACAGGCTCCGGTTTGTCATCATCCCAAGTGTACCTGTACTTTTGAGATTTTTATGCCTCTCTAGACTTAACAGTCTTGTCTCTTAACGCTGCAAAATTTCCCCACAGTGTGCTTGGGGAGTTTTGCCAGGATAAAATCTGGCACTGGATGGCGTCACACATTGTGGAATGGAAACTATGGTGTCCAGCCATAGTGCCTCATGCCAAATAGACTTTAACAATGCATAATAACACCAGTGTGCATCTGACAGAGAAAGCACTGGGTTCATTTTTCTATCAGTGGTTCTGCTGCTCACGTCAAGATGACAAACACTCATACCTCACAAAGACTTGTTTAAATTTTTACAACAGCTTATTGTATAGTCTTGATAATGTAATAAAGAATACGGTGCCAGATAATTGAAAAAAAAAACCATCTGTCATTTGACCAGGAGACATTGTACGTTTCAGATGGCTGTCTAAATTAATTACCTTTTGATTTTGCTTTGAAAATATAAAACTGGTATCTGGCTCACTTTGTCCTTTTCTCTTTCTTTTTGTTTCCTAAGGAGAAAGTCAGCTTTCTGGTTTCCCGCTTGCTGCCTGTGCACTTGCTTCCTTTGGATCCCCGGACTTGCATCTGTGCCAGAAATGAACATTAAACAGAGAACAAGACATGCAAACGGACACACACACGCACACACACGCACACACACACACACACACACACACACACACACACACACACACACACACACACACACACACACACACACACACACACACACCAGAGAGTTACCCTAACCCTAACCAAAACCACTTCTTGTCTAACCCTAACCCTAACCTTAAATACTGGACCGAAAATCAGCTTTTTAACAATTGGGGACACGGCTCTTGTCCCCAATTGGACAAGCCGTCCCCAATTAACTGGTCTTTAGTCTGAAATTTGTCCCCAAAAGTAGCCTATGACTGACTGACAGACAGACAGACAGACAGACAGACAGACAGACAGACACACACACACACACACACACACACTGAAGCTGTATTTCCAGTGCACACTCCTTTTGTTACTCTTTGTTATTCTTGATCTGCAGTAGAACATCCTGCATTGCATAAATGTCTAATCTGTGTTTGGAGCTGCCAGGATCTGCATAGTGCCAGGATCCACAATTTATCTGGTCTTTTGGTCTGACTCTCTAAGAAACTATCATTAAAGTGAAACCACAGAATCAACTCCTTTTTGTAATTCATCTCCATCACGACACTGGAGAGCGTTGTTTTGACGTAGGGTCTTTGAAAAATTACTGGGTGTTTGGGAAATGATAGAAAAGATCTAAAATGCAGGTTTTGATATATGTAATTCAGCTCGTGCAATGTTTACAAGTTCTTGACAAATGAAATTCTTTTGTTTACAGGGAACCTAGAGATGAAGAAAACATAGAGATGCAAGCTCCTGTCTGTGTATTCTTGTCTTTACAGTCTTTCCCACAAAGATGTCATTCTAAAATCCTCCATGTCCTCTTAGATGTTATTTTCAGATTAAATCCTTGTGTGTTTGTAAAAATACAAATAAATTCAATAAGCAGGTAAAAACAGATTTTTTTTCAAGTTAAAAAACAGAAAATAGTTATGACATCAGCCAAGTTTTAAGTATTTAATGTAACTCGAAAAGTTTTAGTATTCACGGATTTTGTCAGTCCTATTATTATTTTTTGTCTTCTATTTGGGTTATGAGAGTATCGAGAGTTTTAGAACTACAGCTCCCATAATTTCAGTGCTTTGGAGGCTGTAAACAGGAAATACAATGTTGCTATGGAGTCGGTTAGTTAGCTGTGGGCTACAAGTTGAGCCCCGTTGTTTTGAGCATATATTTGTTCACATTGTGACAAATTGGCACCACTCTATGTATGCCGAATTATCTATTACCAGTTCTTTTTTTAAATTTACCAATGTATGTACAAACAAATATGACTGGAGTATTTTGATATTGAAGAAAACTTTAAAACGGGACGATTCTCAGTCAAGTTCTGGAGTTTGTGGAACGTCTTTGGTTTTAGACGGATTATTGGAGGTTTGTTTACGGTGAACATCGAAGATTCCCATATCCTCGGAAAGTGTAAGTTACACCAAATCTAAAAATATGTGTATCATGTCTGTGTGTTCAGATTTGACTGAGTTCTGTTTCCGAGAAGAAGCATGAACTAGACGCAAATTACATCAAGAGGGAGCTAATGATTTTACGTTGGTTATGAACCTCAATTCCATGTTGGTGAGTGGGTCAAACTACAACAACTAACTTCCCATTGTTTTTTACACTGGCAGTGTGAAAACCTCTGCGCTAAACTTACTGATGTTACGTGGTCAATTCTGCTAAATTTAGTCAAAAAACTTCCCAGTTTCCATCATTATTAACAAGCTGTTTAATCAAATGTCAGGTCCAGTGTGCCCACCCTATCCCATTACTTCTTTTGCTCTTCACTCCAAACATCATATGTGTGGTGCAAGCGGTTTTAATTTGGTGATATGTAAATCTCTAATAAGGAAAAGCTGACATTAGACTTGGCTAAGTAAGAATTTTTACAAACAGCTAGTACGACAGCTACTGGTTAACTAGTTAGTTTTCAGATTAAGATTTTATTAAAAAAACAAACAAAAAAAACTATAGGACAATCCTATAAAATTCAATGTATTTTTACTAATTAAACCAGTGACTCCCAACCTTTTTTGCCTGTGATGCCTTGTGATCCCCAGCATCTAACTTGGGCCCCTTGTCATATTTCAGATGTCTATGAGTTTGTGCAGTTCCACTAAAGAGACATTTCCTCTCTGAACTTCGCACGGGGTATTATTAACATAACTGTTTGAGGCACAAAGGGGTGAAATGATCTAACAATTTTTTTGAACAAAAAAAAAAAAATCAAACATTAGAGAGGAGTCCAGAAACTGAATAGAGACTAAACTAGCTCACTGTATATAAAGTATTTAAAATGAAGTTGATCTAGCTACAACAGTAAAATACTGTTTAAATACTGATGCATAAATATTATCAATCTAATAATTTCAGATAGAATCAGTCACAAAAGTACTTTTACTTGTAATACTTCAGTACATTTTGCTACTTCTGTACTTACGTGGGTTTTTGAATGCATGACTTTTACTTGTAATGGAGTATCTTTACATTGTTTTATTGGTCATTTTACTTAGATAAAGTATCTGAGTACTTCCTCCACCACTGACTGTTCTAGGTTCTCTCTGGCTTTCATAACGAGCCTGACACTCGGTGAAACTGGATGTGGAAAACAGGCCAAAGAGAGGGGGGTGTTGAAGAAATGTCTCTGAGCAGAAACACTTCTCTGTTTCAGACTGTAGCTCTTGCTTTTGTCTCACAGGGACTTCTGAAGCGAAAGAATATTTGGTCTGAAAGTCCTCAAATGAAGCCCAACTGCCAGCTTCAGATAAATCACCATGTTTTTGGTTAGAAGACAGTTTAAGGGAGCAAGCGAAGGCCTGTACAGGAGTAGTTTAAAGGCTTTGGGATTAGAGTGGGGTAGGTATAAAGCCACCCTAAACACAGGGCTCAGGCCATAATTTGACCCATATATCTGACCATGTAACCATTATATGGCTAAGTGGTCGGTTTAGAAGGGCTAGTTTATCTTTGATGTAAATATCTTCTCCCCCTTTGAGGACAAGCTATTCATTTGATACAACTGAATCAAAAACATTTAACGCCTTTAAACACAAGTAGGTATACACACATGGTAGTAGGGGTTACCTGAGGAAAAACTGCCTTGAAGCAAAAGGCTGATATGCTCAAACGTGGTTATACAGAATAGATAGTTACAGTCTGTAAACCGATGGCATCTGAGAAGCGGATTCTAGGTGTGTACTGTTCCCTTTTGCTAAGTGCCTCTGTCTGTCAGTGAAGGAAGCCCGCGTCTGAGTTCTGCATAAGGGCCTTTTGAAATGTGAATACAGACAACGTAACAGTCATGTTACAGCTGGTCGTCTTCTGCTTGTTGAAAAGACAAACGTTATATCTTCATAAGCTTTTTAACAATTTTTTACCAACCAAACACCAGGATATTAAAGCAACGCCCTTCGACATGACAGTTGTACAGTGTGTCTGCGTGTTGTACATATTGTATTTAAGATGGTCTAACTTTGCGGTAACCATTGAGAGTCCACGTTTTGAACTCATCTTTCACACAGTCAGATGTGGCCACAACCACAGTGATGGCTGTTTACTGTGTTTTAACACCAACTTTTACTGGCCAGTTAATGGAAGCCTGCCCCCCAATGGAGCAGACATATGACAGATTATAAAAGACAGGAGCTATTTTTGGCTATTCTTGAGACAAGGGCCGAAAGAGCTGGTGTCTGAGGCTCACTGTGCCTTCAAAAACATTTATTAAGTACTGATGTATTTTTTTTTTTTTTTTTTAATGTAAGTTTCTGTGATTAGGTCTCATATGAGCTGGTTTTTCACAGTTGTGACTATTCTCACGATACGAAAATACGAAATAGTGACATTGCACTTAATCACAGCCTCAGAGAAAGCATTGCTTTGAATGTTAGTTAGTTGGTTCGTAAATTGTTAAAACTCCTTTTAAATTTTGTATTACTCTATGTTACCAAAGGGAAAGTACAAAGTTTCACTGGATCTTTGTAAGGTACAGAAGAGCCAATATGGCCTTGAAATGTTTTCTTTCTTTAATGTAATAAAATAGAAATGAAACTGTGAAACGAGTCCGGTAGCGAGTCCTTGGGAGGCAGAAATCACAGTTACAGTTTTTTGGACATGATTTAGAGTTTGGGGTTATCATTCTTTTCTTAAATTGGGCCTGTCCCGTGACAAAAGCTGGACCATCTTCCCAGAGGTTGCTGATCACTTGTGGATCAATCTTTTCTTTAATCGCTGGTACGCTCCAGTTGTCCGCTGGGTGTCGAGATGACTCCTCATCCAGCCTATTGGGTACGGAGGAAAGTAAATGCAGAAGCTTAGTCTTTTGTTGTATCATTTATGTGATTGCGATCGCATATTTTATGGGCTCCTGAGGTTCAAGATCTGAAATAGACTGTTAACCAGGGCTGCTAAAACTGGATTAATGGCTCATAAGGAAATTCACACCTTTTGATCTCTGGGCAAAAACTTGCTGTTGGGCCCCTATTGACCCCTCCACTGCCCACCCTTTGTGCATATATACCCTGTCACCTCCAAGTTCCCATCAGTGCACAGCACTAAACAGCTGTATCATAGCTTAGCAAAAAAAAAACTTACTACTTACTAGCTTTTTCTGGAGCTTTTAACTGCATCTCACAGTCTTCATCGGGAGTTTGTGCAAACTTTATTATTTGATGGACTTTGAAGGAAAAAAATCTTAACCTTCAGTTAGCTATTTTTTTTTCAAAGGCCAACAATTACATTTCATGCCCAGCTTAATAACATTTTGCCCAGAGATGCCAGAGAAACTATAGTCATGTGCTGGAATCACAGTACACTTTTCAAGTCTAGTTTTTTTTGTGTGTCATCTGATTTGTAGCAACACAAATTAAAGGACCCCTTTATAAGAGACTGTGTGGTAACGAGTAATGAACTCCATGACTGTACCTCATTTTAATGGTAAAATGACGAAGCACTAAACAGTAAAAAATTTATTAGTGTTTTAAATTTTTTAAACTTGAAATCATCAGCTTTTCCAAGTGGAATCATGGGTTAAATTATTATGAGTCAAAGGGGGTCCCAGTGCCAGTTACCAACTCGGATTAAAAAACAGAAGCTGAACAGTAAAGTTAGTTAATGAGTAAATGAAGTTAGTATTCCAGCCCTCTGATGAATAAATGAAATAGTGTACTATTCATCGTTGTTGTCAGAACAACAACCAGGCTGACTGTATTCTAAATAAATAACTTCTCTAAGTTTTCAGCAGAGATCGTCAAAAACAAGGCTCAAACCTAATATATGTGGAGGTATGAGCAGGCACATCCAGCTTTGAGAATCACCGTTACTTTGCTGTGTGCAGATAGGCTAAGAGCCAGGGATTTTTTTTTTTTTTTTTCATGATTTGTCTCAGAAGCCGTTTGCGTTTCCAGCTATGACCCGTTCCTCTGGAAATAGCGGACTCCATGTAAAATTATTAGGCGTGAAACTTTTCTCTCAACTTTTCCTCCCTCCCCCGGCCAGCGAGAGGGCTGGGTCTAATGTATGGCCTCCTCTGATTTGCCTGAGTCTCCTGCCCGCGGAGTGAGTGACAGCCTGGAGGGAGGGGGGGCGCTTTTTTTTTTTTTTTTTTTTTTGTGCGTGTGTGTCTGTGTGTGTGTGTGTCTGTGTGTGTGTGTGTGCGCGCGTTGGACTTCAAGGGGCTGTTTGTGACGACTGAAGGAGGGGGCTACACTTCTGAACGGAGGTGCAGCGGCGCAGGACAGTTCAGAAGAGCAGAGAGGAGAGGAGCAGTGCGGGAGAGACGGTACCCATCCGTCAAGTAGCTGGAGGAACCCACACTAACAAACCCTTATGGCTGCTTGAGAAATAACGATACACCCCCCCTCCCCCTTTTTCTCTCTTTCTCTGGGACTTTTGGCTTTTGGTGTCGTCCTGACCAGAAGTTGTTGCAAGTCTAATTAGTTGCTCCAAGTCGAAAAGTGAATCCACTTGGCGTGGACGTCTCTGGCGGCCATGGATACCCATATAAGATGGAAAGTTAAACGGAGGATAAGAGACGCCCAAATCACTTTAGCGGTGATTCTGCTTTTTGTCACATCGCAAGCAAGTTCAGGTAAGCTGCAGCTGCGAGATTCGTGGATGCAGTTTGGAGCTGCGCTGCGCTCCAAAGTTTTTCTCTCTGGTTATAGTGGAGATCTGTGATGTCCGCCCCTTCTCCTAAACCCATCTTCTTGCCTTTTTGGTGCATTAATGTATTAAGCTTGGTCTGCCCCGAAACCATGGGACTTGTGTTAGTATCAAAAGACTACAGGTTTTTGAGAGAAAAGCGTTTTCTTTACAGAAAGGCTGGTCACCTATTCTGTCTGTGATCTGGATATGGAGGAATCGGTTCTGCTGTAAAGTTAAGCAAAAGGTCTGCCACAGCAAAAGCATCCAATAGTTGATAAATATAGATCCAAACCTGAATATATCATCTTGAAGGCTTGCTGTGGCAAAGTTTATAGTTACAAGATAGTAAAAGAATGTACAGTATGCCCCTGAATGTGAAATAAGTTGTATTTTTCAGATGTCACTTTTTGATAATACCCAATTTTGTTTTGCATTTTGCAGAAGTGTTACCACATTGTAATAGTAACTTTGCTGTGGTGCAGTTCAAGAAAGTTTAAAAAGGCTTTTTCAGTCGTTTTTTTTTTTATCTGATGAGAGGGATGAGCATAACTTTCATAAGAGGGAGGGAGTGTAACGTGTCTGAAGTGGTAGGGTGGAGCTGCCTTAAGGACTCTGACATCAGGATCAGGACACACAGTTTCTAAAGCAGTGGGCCCAATGCTAAGGCTCAAACAACCACACATTTCCCTAATTGCATTCTACAAATTCGACCCATGCTTCTCAGTAAACCTTATATAACCCAGAGTCTGAAAATATCAAATGTAAAAGTTTGGTATTTGTAACTTAGACATCAGATAAAACCCAGTCGATATATAGGCTTAATTATTTTTTTATCATCATTAGACACTCCTGATTGGCACTGTTGTGTCCTATAGGTGCTCAGAGTTCATGCAGTGCTGTGGCATAGGGGCTGGGGTCTGCCTTGCATGTATTATTAGAACCTTAAGACTGCCCGGCATGGTTGGTGGTCTGCTGTCTGCTTTGAGTCTCCGACATGGGACTTTGAGGTGAACAGGTGGCTTCTTCTGTCTGCTTAGGACAGTTTGAAAGTGTCCCAAGATTGTGCTGATGGTGTGAATGTAATGTGGTTGCCTGCAGCCAGATGCTGAATTAAAAGCTCACCCCACTGCAGGAAATTAGAAATAATTATGATTAAAAAAAACAAAAACCCAGATGCAATTGAAAAGGTCTTACAGGCTCATATGGGCCATATTGTTGACCATATAAATTAATTACTGCAGCTTGTTTATTTTCATGTTGCCTATAAACTGGTTTTACTGGTTTTTAACTGAACAGAAACTAGTTAATTGTATAACGGTTCGATCCAAATCTGGCTCATTTTTGATGACAGAGGAGGAGTTGGACTGGAGTTTTGGTTGGACATTAGGGAGCATGGAAATAATACTGATGCCGCAGGCTGGATTTACTCAGCTCTTAAAACCGACACAGAGCAACCAGAGTCTTGTAATTGATCCTCAAGGGTACTGGTACACTTCCTGAAACTTGACACTTGAGGCATGCTGGATGGGATTTACATGATGACTGAGTGCTAGCAACATGCCAACTACATGACAAGTTTTATGTAAACTAATTATCTTGTTCTTCAAGTTTAAGATTCTTTCTTCTTTTTTGCGTATTTACATTCAGTTAAACATTAAGTATCATAGTTTTGGATTAAATTCAGTTTTTTCATTAATATTCACACTAATGTTGGATTATGGTAAAACGATTGCATTTTTTTTTCATCTATCTTCCCCATCATTTTAGACAAATGGTAATCACAGACATTACAGCCAGTTTGTCAGCAGTAAAAGTTTCATCTTGAACCAAACCAGATGACCACTTAGCCTCAGGGAAGACCTTGATATACCTTCATCTCAAGACTTGCAGCAGCCCGCCCAGATACACCATCAGTGGTTATCTGGAAGTTGTCAACTCTATACACAGTATACTTGCATAAAATGCAGGCACAACAGAAACATTTATAAGGGGTAAACTGTAAAATCACAAAAAAAAGTAAAATCATAGTGTATTCTATATTTATTTCATATTCATGAACAATTTATGATTGAATATGATATGTTAGTGTAAGTTTTTGAATGTTTATGAAGTAAATTTCCTTAAATAATGTTTTACAATCCACTGGAATTAAAAAGAGTCATTTCGCAAATATAATAACACACAACAGACACAGTAGGTTTAAACAGTTGATGTTGCATCTTTGCATTATATTGATATTTTGGAACTAATGTAATAATTTAATGATACTTATGTGTATTGTTGGGGTCCCATAACTAGTTCCATAATGGATATGATTCCAAAGTGGTAAAATAACCAAATTTTCGAAGGTCACAGTCTAACAAATCTTTTATCAAATCATTTATATATTTTTTATTAATCATTTTTAATATAAATGAAGTCAATTATTTAGCTAAATGGCATATGTTAGCTACGTAAAATCTACGTTTACTTATGGACATGTAAAATTGTGAGTTTTAGTCCACAAAGTTGTGTTAATTGATATTTTTCGATATTTTTCCCAACCCTGAGCAGCGAAACAAGCATCGGAAGCAGAGAAGAGGCAACACTGTCACATTTGCCAACAATAACCTTATAAAGTTGATGAGGCGAACATGTTAGGCAGCTGCCTATTTACACATCAGCATTCACTGGAGTTGTGTTTCTATCAATATAGTGAATATAAGTTAAATATTCACTTTCCTTTTAGCTCTGTTTTGGTCTCCACTAACTCTGGAGGAAACTGTCCAGGTCTTCAGCTTGCTAAATGTTCCACTGTGCTAACGCGCCAATCGCTAACATTGCCTTTGTGCTGTTTGGTGCTGGGCAGGTGGCGTACAGTTGGTTTATCTGAGCTTTGTCACTTAAAACAGCTGTCCGCTACTGCTTGAGACAAGGTTGATGAGAACAAAAAAAAAGTTTGGGGCTATAAAACGAAAGCAGTCGCAGAAAGATGCTAAAATGCTAAGTAGAGCTTAGGCAAACTGCAGAATGTGGTGATAATTCACTGTGGCTTTGTCACTATGAGTCAGTCTTTTCACATTGCACAGTCATTTGTTAATATAAAATATTGATTAGTGCAGTTTTAAGGTTTTACCAGTGCATTGACCCTCAAAATGATTGGTTGGTCTACAGTGAAATGTGGCATAGCCTGTTAGCCTACAAAGTTGTCATGGAATAGCATTTAATATTGTAAAATAGTTTTTTAACCACTGATAAACCTAATAGTAAAAGGAGAAAGAATTGAGATATGCTTCTAAGATTGCAGCATATTCTCAAAGTGTATTTTTTGCACACACACACCAAATTGTTCACAAAGCAACCTGAGGTCAGAGAGGATCAACACACTGAATGTAAGTCTAGCTTTATTAGAGAGAGTGAGTGAAGTCACAGTCCACAGTTCTTCAGGGAGGTCACCTTGCCTTGGCATTAATGAGTAAACCTCATTTTAAACCTGTGAAAAGTGGTAGTAACAGAGGGCCCATGATACATAGAGGTTAAGAATGAGAAGAGGGGTCAGAGTTCAGAGGTGAAGGTCAGGACTTTTAGATTGCCCCTGCTGTCAGGTTTACAGTTTCATTGCCTGAAGAAAGGAATTCTTGCTGTTGAAGCTTTTTCCTCTGACTCTTGGAGGTCAAAGAAAAAGATAACGAGTGTGTTGTCTAGTTCAGTGTAGTCATACATTTTCTGTCAGTGTTTCATGGTTTTTATGAAGAGAATCTCTGCACCAATTTTCAGTTTTTTTTTTATTCTATACTCCTAAACAATTGACATCTTTAGCCTTAGATGGAGAATTTGAATTCAAAATGATTTAGTTAAATGCACAGTATGTAATTTTTGGCGATAGGGGGTCGCTCAAGCCGACGGAGACGGAGTATGGTGATGTCGTGAAGTAGCGCCGGATCATAGCACATCACGTCGTTGTTTTCTTCACCACCATTACCATCATTGCAGTCAGCTTCTCTCAGTTAGGATTCCTTCAGTGTCAGTAGTTCAGGAGGTTTTTACGGGGAGCCGAATTATCTGCAGCAGTATCCCCTAATCCAAAACAAAACGACCTGGTGACTAAATTCAGTAAATTAACGTTACGTTTCACGTTAAAAGTCAGTGTTTCTCCAACGCTCTTCAGCAGACACAGGACGTCTCGGAGGGGCTGCGAGCCGAGCTGCTGCTAACGTTTGCTCAGCTTGTTTCTCTGATAACCCAAGATTCAGATGGCGGATGACTAAAATCCTTCATCTGGTTAAAATATATAGTTATAAACGACCAATAACTAAAAACTGTATCATAAAAATGTGGCTTAAAACTGGATAAAAAGTCAATTTGGACCGTTTCTGATAGACATCCACAACCCTGATGCATGGACAAAGGGGATATGACACCTTTGACAGACGACCAAATGAAATGGACTGTTACCTTGATTTAAAATTTCTCTAGGTTTGAAAATTGCTGGAAACATTTGGGACGATGCAAGTACACAACTCAACAAAATATATAACAGAGGTCTATTCGTTTTTAGACTTTTTAATGCGGAAAAGGTAAACATATTACATCTTTAATAGGTGTTTTGTCTGTCAAGCTAGTACAAATTTTCAGATGTCTGACAAAATTACATCCTTTTCAATGTAATAGAAGCGTAGGACCTCAATTGTTTTGTAGTTTTATGATCAGCATATCTTCCGTAGACCAAATCTGGCTTCTTCTCCAAAAGGTTTCCTTTATGCTTCTGCTGAGTATATTTTCTCCTTAGTTCCCTCGATCAATGTACTCTTTTCACGAGTCTTAGAAAATCTGTTTTAACTCTTTTCACTGTGGTTTGTTATCATTAATTAACCAAAAGTTTTTTGGATGGTCTTCGTTTATAACAAATATTCACACAGGGTCAGAACCTACTTGTGCAGAGTACTTTAGTCATCAAAAATACTGAAATAACATTCTTTGAATGCCTTGTGCAAATGAAAACAAGGATGGATTTTGGCCAAAGTCACTGATGGTAGTAGACAACAGTATTGAAAAGACTAGTGGGTATGCTAAGGAATCAAGAAATATGGTCATGATTCAAGAATTATGCTAAATATTAGGAGCTTATATTTGTTTTATACTTACGTACATTTTAAAAGGGTAAACAGAAGAAGGCCTTGCTGTTTCACTGAGCGCCTTCACATCTGGATTCGATAAGTTCCATTGTGCTGTCTGCTAAACCCTCTAAAAAGCCAGAAAAAATGTCTTCCAGATGTTTTCTTCCCATTCTTGGTGGAACAGGGGACCATGAAAAAAAAATTCTGTTGCATTTTTCTAAAGAAAATACACCACTCTGGGCTGGTTTTAGAGAGAAATTCCTAATCAAATAACATCTGCAGCCTTATAGCTGAGTTTGTAAAAATAATAGCAGTGTGCCTTGCATTTCAGCTAGGTTTGCACATACACATCCAGGGTCATTAAAAGGTTCTTTTTGTTTAAGTGAGCCAACTTTATGACAAGGTTAAAGGTCAAATACAGCTGGTCCACAGCTGTTTTTTTATTTACAGTCTCTTTATATCTGGACAACTCATCTTCAAAAGGACTTTATATGGCTTAGTCAGTTTTGCCTTTTTGTCACTGTTTGTTTTTTTATCACTTCGTGAGGCCAATTACAAAAGCTTAAATAAGTGATTGAATTCTTACAGAATTGAAAGAATTGCATAACTGCCTGTGTGTTTTACTTGTGGATTTTACAGGATGCTAACATCTGGTTTCCCTGAAGGATGCTGTTCCTTTTAATCTTGTTAATGTCATGCCCATTTAAATGAAAGGACTGAATGAAAGGACAATGTTTATTATCATTATCATTAGTATTCATCTAGAACAATTGAGTTTGTTAAGGCCTGTCAAAAATGTTACTCTATCAAATGAACGCAGCCTGTTCAAGGTGAGAGGCAGACACGGATGTGCCTTTCCATCACCACACATGGCAGCCATGAGGCTTTTAGAGTCAAGAGACACTGCCATTGGTAATCGTCTTTCAGTCAGACATGTAACTGTAATTTTTCTATGGGATTTTACAGTGGGTTGTTGCTTAATCACCTATAAGTGGCAGTCCTGAGGTTTAGTAAGTGGCAGTTAGAAAAAGTGGCTTCTTGTGTGTGCCTATTGCCATGGCGCTGAGGAAGGAATCTGAGTTAGCTGGACTGTGGAGAGAAGCAGTGACCCTGCAACTGCATGTGCCACTTCAGCCTATAAATGCAGGCTTTGTCGAAAGGACTCTGTAAATCAGCTCTAAAGACTGATAACAACATGGGAGATAAAACAAAATATGCAGGACAAGTTTTTGACCCTGCGTCAAAGTTAAGGAGATCCTTTGTAGAGCACAAATAGTGCATTAGTTGCCATATCCTGGACAGTATATCGTCTGTCTCTTTCCAGACTAATTAAGGGTCAAATAATTGTTTTGCACTGCTCAATGGTGCTCTGTACTCATGACACTGTGAGCTTGATTTGAAGCCAGTTGCCAGATGGTTTTCTCTAAAGGTGTTTCATGCCCAAATCTAGTAGCTGCCAGAGACACTCAGACAAAGATGGATAATTTCAGCTTCAAATTTACAACAGAAAGGGATGATGTGTTCTTTACTCCCTGACAGACTAAATGGAACAAAATGGATGCAACTGTGTTGGAAATGTCAGCACGGACACATCGGTGATGTAAAAGTTGGATGTGCTACCTCTTGATGCAACTCCCACTAATGTAGTTGAATTCTAACAGTATGCTTTGAATGTAGTGTGTGGAAGAGTGAAAAGTTAAGTCTGGTCCAGGCTCACAAGCTTAGTATTCACTTGAGCTGGGAAACAGTGCTTTTCTCTGTAGTGGGGTATTATAATCATTGAGCATGGAAAGCAATGTATGACTCATCCTTTCCAACCCCATTCCCCCTTCCCCAGCCTGTGCTTAGCCACAGCCTGGGCAGTAGAAATACTGAGTGTAAGCATTTTTTCCTACTAGGGGAAATGTAATGGTTTCTGGTCACTCCAGAAACTTCACCGCATTCAGATGTCTTCTATTTTTACTTTATTAAGGGGATGAAATTAGTAAGAGCTGGAATGGAAAGTCAACATAATATTTTGTAATTAAGACGGCTTAATTCATTTGGTTAAATTGCAACAAGGGACCAAGCTAGAGTTTGACCACAAACGCTAGCATGTGCTGAAGCAAGCTAAAGGAAATGTGTTTGACAAATGAACTAACCACGTTGTGCCGGAATAAGTGTTCGAGCAATGCTGTCTCCTAGAAATTACAACTCTTACAATACAATATCGTAGCACTCAAAGCATGCTAAAACTTTTTAATAACTCTGTTTAAACACAGCACTTGGTAAAGTTCAGGGAAAGACCGTCCTCTCGGTTACACATTGAAAAGAACCAAAAAGTTTGTAGCTGATTTTGATTTTGACTCAGGTAAAGTAGCCTTCTATTATTCAGGAAGTTTACTCACACAGCCACTACCCACATTGTTGATGTTGCTCAACTACGATACTTGTTACAGTGTCAGGAGGAGATGAATTGATGGTTAACTTGGCTCTCGTTGCAGCTCAGGCAGATTATTTGGCACTACATGAGATGGCAAACTTTCCCTACCCCAGGCTACTGTTACAGTGTGTGTTATAACTATCACAGGAACATAACTTTGTTTTTTCCATTTTCGTGTTTCATCACTCTCTCCACACCTCATTGAAGCTGTGCCATTCCTTTTTTTTAAAAACTCTCTCTGTTTGAGTTCCTTTCCCATTAGACACTGTTAACGTAATAGTCCATATGCAATCCTGAAATGGTGCTGCTTTTCATGCAGGATTTACATCTACCTCCGTTTTGTCTTAAGCTGACAGTGTTCATACATGCCGCCTCCTAATCTAAATGTTACAAGTCTAAAAGCGTTACCTCTAAAATAAGCCTTTGAATCATTTTTTTAAATGTTGTGTTCATTTACAGTTGTTGCTGTTTGTTGGTATCCATATGTTGATTATGTGGGCGGGGTGAGAATATTTCTTGGCAAATGTTAATGGGTTGCTAATGATGATGAAACTCTTCCTTTGTGAGAAAACACTGCATATTTAGATTGATTATTGTGCAGGGTTTTATATTTTTTAGGTTCAGTTTCATTATTTTGTGTCAGTGTGTTTGTGCTGGAATAACGGTTATCTGTGAGGCTGGGTGAGAGGAAATGGTTTCTTAATGGCAGTACTGCAGGGCCCTCTATTATCATAAATTTTTTCAACAGTCAGCCATCGAAACCATATCTGCTGCGGGTGAGACAGAATGAGGAAAAGGCTTCAGAGAAGGAAAAGATGAAATAAGCAGAGGGAAATAAAGTTGCTAATGGAGGTTAGAAAATACAGCTGAATGAAGCTTGTGCAAAAAGAGAGAAAGCCACAAAGGGAGGAAGAACAGATAAAAAGACAGAGATAACGGCGATCACACATGCCTAAAAAGTACCACTCCTGTAGTTTCTTGGTGTACAATGAGCATTCAGAGCTGCAGCGTGGAATCTTGACTCAGTTTTTCCATCTTGGGCTGTGGTGGACGGCAGACAGTGATTTATCTTCACCACTGTGAGCTGCAGCACGGAGACAGTGAAGTAAACCATCTGGTATTCTCCCTGTTAAAGCAATAAGAGTCAGACTGAAGCACTGAGCCTCAGAGTACACAAGAGAAGCTGTGGTCAGACAAAAAACTCTGTTCTCTGGATCATCTTTCAGGTCTGTGTGCTTGTGTTCTTGTGTGTGTGAGAGAAAGTACATCTGTGGGCGTAAGTGTGAATAAGCAAGACTATATCTGCAGACTCCGGGCGGATTTTTGCGAGTCTGTCTGCATGACTTTCTCTCTGAGTGCGTGTAATTTCTTGGTGTTTCCTGCGATTAGAGGCTGGGGTTAATCTTTGGGCATCTCATGATGAACATCAGACTGAGCCGATCATCGCCAGGGAAATGAAGGTATTAGGCGTATAAACAAAAAGTACTCGCTCGTCCGATTTCTTCCTCTGCCTCTTCCTCCCCGCTGCTGCTTTCACGCGCAGCTGTCAGCCGGGGTCACTGGGTCAGTGTCCTGAAAAGTCAGATAAAACGAAACTTAACTGATATTGGCATGTGTGGTCATTTGCCGACTTAATTTGGCTCATGTTGCTGACCTAAAAAACACCCTTTCTTCACCTAGTCACATACTTTCATCTGCTGGCATTCATTTGGAAGACATTCATCTTTATTCATAAAAAAAGCTGCTGACATAATGATGATTAATGACTAATGCTAAAGGTAATATTTTAGCGTGTCTAGAACCAGACCAGGTAACCTACTGTGGCCACAAGTGATCATAGACAAACACAAGTAGACAGGAGTTGTACAGTCAATGAACTGTCTCAATAATGTCAGTTACACGGCAACATCTATCTAAAGTTTGCAAACATCAGCTAACATTGGCCACCATAAGCCACTGGTCATACCTCTGTGTTTGTTGAATTGACCAAGTATGTGTTTTATAGCTTATAAATTCAGCTTTTCATCTTCATGAGGCAGAATGTGTTGCTTCTATTTAATCTCACTTTACACCATCTCCCCTCATTGAATCATATTCTCAGGGAGCTGTGATTGCTCATAACTTAATATTTTAAACGTTTTTTTGATTTATTCATTTTATCTTTATTAACAAAAAACTTTTATTTGTTTTATTTGTATTTGTTTCTCTTATAATTATGATTGATTTTCGGTCATATTACCCAGCTCTTGGTAGGATTTTACAGCTGTTCACTAAAATATTACATACTTGCAGCCATTTTAGTATGTTTGCATTTGTATGCCTTTCTAGCTGTGATAAGTAATGTCTTCAGAATTGTGTATGTTGT
The DNA here is from genome assembly GCF_016859285.1 of Xiphias gladius. Taxonomy (NCBI): domain Eukaryota; kingdom Metazoa; phylum Chordata; class Actinopteri; order Istiophoriformes; family Xiphiidae; genus Xiphias; species Xiphias gladius. The sequence goes on along the minus strand of NC_053419.1, from coordinate 19,794,630 downwards.
ACCTGTTGGTGCAACTTGAACCTCAGTTTGCGTCCCATTGCGAAGCGTGTGCACGAGGTGTGATTGCCAAGAAATCTCTCACTGACAGTGGTTGAGTGTGTGTGGTTGTTTATCATCTTGCTTACTGACATTTCATTCAGGTTTGTGCTTACATGAATATACTCACGTGTTGCATGTCTGCAGTAGCATGTGTTCTCTCACAGGATCTACTTGCAGTGTATGTAATGTGTTCAGTCTAGCAAGCCGTAATACCTGCAGTATGATTCCCAGGTCGGGTCACATGAAACCCAGACGCAACAACTTAAGGTCAGTTTGGATGCATGTGTGTCTGTTTTTGTTTTCGTATTCTTGTACCCGATACCTTGTTTGACCAGAGTTGTGTTTTTATCAAGGTTTCATGCCGTTTTATGACAGAGATGGGCCACCACGCCTGAAACAAAAACCACTTCCACAGACTTGATAAAAGTTTACACACTTTTATGAGTTAAAATATTTACCTTTTAAGGGAGAAAGGCACTATTTCACATTGCCAATACAATGTATTTAATGCTAGTTAGTATTTTTTAAGCCTTGTTTTGGGATCCAGGTGGCTTACTACCTCAGCTAAACAATTTTCTTGAAATGGTGCTGCAGTGAAAGCCTCCTGATGTTTTACACTGTAAAGAAAGAGTTTAAGAAAGAGTTTATAACTTTTGGCAAATATGTGGTAATGATAAATGCTTAAATGAAGTGTAACATTACTACATGCAGAGAAGAGTCAGTTACACAGTAATACCAAACCAAAAGTTTGCTAACATTAGCTAACATTACACAGCATGAGGTACCGGTCATACGCGCTGTAGCTGCAAAACCACTGAGTGTACTGAAATGAGCAAGAGTGCTTTTTATTGCTTATTAATTCCACTTTTAATTTGGAAGAGGAAGAATGTCTTGCTTCTTTTAAACTTTACTTAGCCTCGCTTTAAGTAGTTAAAGTCAGGGCTTTAATGGTAACCTGCTGTATTCACAGTGAGGCTCCAGCTTCAAACAGTTGCTTTCATTTAAAGTTTTATAACAGAATCAGGTGAAATTAAAAAAAAAAAAAAAAATCCAAAAAACTCTTACACCCTCCCTGTCTGTGATGCGCTCTAGGAGGGGGAAGTGTCTCATTGGACATTCTTGTTTTCAGCTGTGCTGGTTTCCAAGAGAGGCAGGGTCCTCTTTATGGCTGCTAATTACTCCTTGTCCTCAGCGCCAGGTCAAGCATGTGCCTGGAGAGTCAGGCCTCACTTCAGGAAGGGCTAGAGGAGGAGGATAGGGGGCAGTGAAAGAGGGAAGAATGTTAATCCCCCCCAAACCCACCCCCCCGATGAAAAAGTCCTAATTCATTGGTCCGGCACCCCTCCTCCTGTCAAATGAAATGGTGCCGTCTGGAGTCACTAACTGCTGTTATAGAGTGTGTGTATATATGTGTGCATTTGTGGAAATCAAGGGTAGATGGATAGGTTACGGGAATGGGATCCACCACAGTCTTGGCACAGAGCCGAAAGCAGGATTATGAATCAAGCTACTGTTCAGAGAAAGAGAGAAAAAAGGTAGAAAGAAAGTGTGGTAGGTAGGGGAAGTTACTTGTAAAACCACATCACGCTCACTGTACTCTGTAACAGTCGGCCGTAATATATTAAGTTTCATCACAATTTTTAAAGTAATTCACACTTTTACTAGATACTTTTATTAATTCATTATCTTTTACTATGCTGTAACCTCATCCAACCCATGTCTGACAAATAAACCCATAAAAGGCTTAATACAACGTTAACCGCCCCTATTTTAGCCCATTATGTCAAAGATGCAGCACTTTGCTTACTAATTTGTACATTACACATACGTTTCCACTGTGTACAAAACCTTAAGAGTTTAACTTTCTTAAAAAAGAGTTTGTAAATGCTGAACATGAGAATTTCATAGCAAGAAACAAGTTTGAGTTGTGTACATTTTGAAGAGGACAAGTTGGACTTTGTTATTCGTCAATGAAGGAAAGATGAGTGAATCCTGTGTGTTGAGTTATTAACCATAATTATACTTCAGGAACAGGCCCAGGCCCTATTTTTTAATTGTCCATTAACAAGTTATATCCTTGCTTGTACTACCCTGTAACTGTGTTGTAAATGCATTTACCTGTGGATAGCAGAGGCCCTTTGGATGACGGAAGCACTGCTGACATCTGGAATAGTGCCCCAGTGTGTTGATGGAGGTAATATATGGATAAAATGAGAGGAAAGGAATGAAGATGTTTTATTTACACAAAAAAAGTAAACTGAAGCTTAAAGGATGCTATGTATTTAAAGTATAGTTTTTTATCATGTTCTGTGGCATGAAAGCAGTTAAAGCAGCAGAAGAGGGACGGCAGACTGGCGGTGTGCAAATGTACACAAGACCGTGTCATATAAACAGTTTCTGTGTATGTGCGGAGAACCTGCCTGTAGGATGTGAGGGGCTGTGGGCAGAGGGAAAAGTACTTTTAGAATCTTGTGCCAGAGGTGTTGGTCTCTCAAGGGAACTGCCATATTAAGTGGGTAAACATCTCAGCTTAACAAGGTGGGACTTGGACCCATACCTGTGGCTTAGGATGTGGTCGGGACAGCTTCCGCACGAAGGTCGACTGCCGGTGACAGAAATCCATGAATGAATGTGTGTGAGAATATGTCACAGACGGGAGGGAATAGAGTTTAGTGTTGATAATGTTTGTGTTTGTAACTCTCTGAAGTACTAGTCTGACAGCCTTTATCACTGAGAAAATGGCTCAGTTTTTTTTTTTTTTTTTGCTCTTTGCATCACATTAAACATCGCTTTATTGGAAAAGATGCTTCGGGGATGGGTTTTCAATCGGTCTATTATTTTGTAGTTGTTGTCTGGACAGATGCTATCTTTTCACTTTCCTCCTCTTTTCCTGTAAGCCGCTAATTGGCGCTCTCCACCTGGCTAACCTCCGGGTAAGCCAAGAAGAGGCCCAGTAATCGTTTTTAGATCCCTGAATGAAAAACTTGGATGAAAAACTAATGCAAAAGATTTCACATGAGGAACAAGGAAATTGGAAAATGGAAATGAGAAAGAGGAACAGTTCGATAATAAAACAGACTGACTGATGGAGGGAAATAATGGTTAACAGATATGGAATGAGGGGGCATCCTGATGACAATTGTTTCCTTCAAAAAAAGCATTGCGGATTAGCAAAAGCACTGCTCCTCAGCAGAGCTCGTGACACAGTTAGCATCGATTGGATACTCTTTACACACCTCCCCCTTTTTGTCTTCCCTTGTGGTGCTGAGATGGCTGTAATTATAATCTTGTTATTGTTACTATGATGCACTGTGAGTGTAGGCTGCTGTAGCCCAAAGGAACTTATTTGAATCATTTATCACTGTTTGTGTGTCGTTGTCATCTATAAACCAATAAAGTGGCGTCGGCTTGTTGGAAAAAACTAAGTGGACGTAGTTGTTTGGACATTCTGGTGTGAAGTGACTTCACAAATGAATGTAAATGTGATGCTGAAATGAAATGCTAGTGCTAATGGTAATGCATTGCCATGTTGACAGGACGACCATGAAGTGTTCTAACACCTATATGAGTATAACACGGAGGGATATCATTTTTTAGCTTGATTATATTAGGTAAGATTTGAAGTGAGAGTTTGTACCTGTCACCACCAGAGTCTCTAACAGCAGGGTTTGTCCAAGGTTGTGTCCATATAAGGTACTGCAGTGACTGTGACTGGTATGAGGAGGCTACACAAAGATGAATTAAGAGGAGAAGGAAAAGGGATGCTATGGCTGGTTGGTTATAACAGTCTGAGAATCACAGACTAACGCCTCATGAACGTGAGCAACCATTAACAGAGGACCTTAATGCTGTAGCTTTCCTTCAAACAGTGGTCTCTATGTGAATGGTAGGACGGTTATTTCCATTCCAGTCCTTGTATGGACGCCTTCTGTATAACTGTCAGTGATCAATTGAGCCTTCTACCACTGGATAAGACGCTGCTGGATGTGGACAGGTTAGACGGAATTACTATAATGTCAAAGCAGACTGTTGTGGGTTTTACAGGAAACATTTGTGGTTGTCTGAGAAAAGGGCAAAAGCGGTGAGTTTTGCCTTTGGCCAACTCTGGTCCTTTTTATAAACGGTATTAAATGAAAATGCTTTCTGTGCCACTTTCTGTGTGACCTACTGCTGTTATATTAGTGGCTGAGAGACAGTAGCTTCCTGTGTCTGTCCCACAGAAACTGATCCTGAATTAAAGGAAGATCCTGCTGGATTTTTTTTGCTTATGCTGATTGTTGAAAATCCTGTAAGAAGTGTGTGATACAAATACAGATACTCATACAGATGCTAAAGTTATGCAGTAGATTAATGAAACCTTTAAACTACATGTAGCAAGTTCTACACTGCAAGAGTGAAGTGTCTAGAAAGATTTTGCAGTTTTTTCTGAACAGTACCCGATGTAATTTTCTTAAGAGTTATACTGGCAATTAAAATGCAAGGCATTATAGCCGGTTATATTATATTGGTACAGATGATCTTCTAATAATTTAAAAAAAATATATATTATGGTATTAAAAATAAAATACGATAACTTTTAGCCAGCATCAATCCAATAGACAAAATTATAAACAGTTTGACAGAAACAACCGAGGTGTTCAGGGGCCTAAATGCCTACAATATACTTTAGAAAAGTTTATTGTTGGCAGTTATAAACTGTTTCCACAAGCAGTTTACTTTTTGTTGCAGGTTTGATGAGTGTATAAAAATTAAAATGCTGTAATTAAGCACATGTAACTCCATCTTGCGTTCCTGGGCGCTTGTCATGTCTTTTATCCAAAATGTCTCAAACCCTTCATTTCAGAATCATTATGTCTAATTGATGTTGTATAATCATTTGAAAACATTATCCTGTCTCTTGCCTGAATCCCGAGTCCCTGTGCTTCAGTGCTATGTATTCATGCTCCATGCTGCTGAGTGTGAATAATGCACATTTACGTAACTTTTCAGAAATGTATTTGTTGGCATTCAGGCCCCTAAATGCCTCAGTCGCTAAGCGACCACTGCAACCAACTCTCCAAATGCAGAGAGGTTTTCAACATGTGTGTCACATTTCTTTAATTTCACATGGTCAGCTCTTACAAACTCCCACTTGTAGACTAATAAGTGGTAACGATATAGAACACAGATTTTGATTAATGGCAGATCAATCAGGGCATTTGTAACAGAACTACATTCCCCATCCATTTGACAGTCTGATGTATTATTACACTGTTGCCACCATCTCAGTGACAAGCTCATTAAATGCACCTCTGTCATCATGGTGAATGATAGACATTTACTGGCTGGTGGGTGAGTTTCTGTCTGTCTCTTTATTATGAGTTGATGACAGACAAAGCTTTCTTTTTGTTTAGGCCCTTCACCTACTTAGAGGTTCTGTTATCCTGTGGCATGTACTTCCATGAATATGAATTTAGTTATTTTCACATGCTTAAAGGTTGGACGAAGTGTCTTTTGAAACAGTTAGCTGTAGAGCTTGGATTAGTGTATTCTCTCGGATGAATCATTAGTGTAAATCCCTGTGCCTCTGATTAATATGTCCCCCGAAGCAATGTTATATTCTGCAGGGTTCCACATTCACATATGAAGAAACACAATTACAGAGTTGAGGACTGGATAACAGACTTCCTCCATGACAGGAAGAGTGCGCTGGCTCAGGAGGAGAGAGATAGAAAGACAGAGATGAGATGAGAACATCCTGGCTAGGAAATCGCCATTTTTATCTCGCTCAAATTCCATGTTTTCTCCTCGAAATGGTCTACAGACTTGTTCCAGACTTCTCGTAATATTTGTGTAGAAATGGGTATAAACCGCTATAAAGTGTGTTTATATGTTCATTATTGAGTAATGGCATGAAATTACTACATGTCTGTTGTCTGTGCTCCAAACTGATGTTTTTTTTTTTGATTGTGTTTTGTATTTTTTTTTCAGGCAGATGGTTTGTAAATAAGAAGAATTTGTTACCTTTGAGTAATTCTTGGTTTTAAATTCCCTCACTACGATTTCATTAGTTGAGTGTTTGGCTCTTTGATAATAAAATAATGTATGCGACGTTCAAACACACTTCAGCTGATGAGGAAGCATTTTTTTTATTTTTCCACAATCACTGAACAGTTGTAGAGGCAAAGTGCAGCCAAAGTGCTATTAAATGGAGACCTCTGTTTAAGAAAGTAATTTTCTTCTTTTTTATATATTTGTGCTGCACGTGAGTCATGTGTGATGACATCCAGCTGGAGGTTGTTGCAGGATGACGTAAAATGTACAAACGCTTTTTTGCTTGGCCCAGTCGCCTTTTTGCCTTTCCCAGCAGCCCTTTCACTCTCAGATGGATGGGGGTGTTGAAAATTTTTTTTTTTTCTAAACATTTTGTGTGGTCTTTGTAGCCTGACACTAGGACTGCTGTACCTGTGTGTGGGTGTGTGTGCAAGCTTTTGTACTAGTCGAGGAGTTTCCTTTGACTCTCCACATTCACATAACAACACAAAAATGCATCTAGGAGAATACTGCAGCATGCTTGCTTTTGTCTTTGTTTTATTTCTTAAACTCCTGTGCCATAAAATAATTCTGTTGTCTTCTATCACTTTAGTGTTTGTCCTCCTCTAAAACCCCCTGACAGCCTCTGTCCTTATGCAACTATCTCTAGAGACATGACCCAGTGTCCTTTTCTGGATGCTAATGAGTGTCATTGTGTAGCTTGTTATGTGTGCATCTGGCTGCAGGAACAGCTGTTGGTCCTGCGTGGTTTTGGCATGCGAGGGTGCGGTCCAGGGTCAAACCCCATGTCACATTGTTCTGACCCAGTTTATCTCTGTGGTGGCCTGGTTACAGCCAAGACAACCGGTCTGAAAGTGTGGTAATTGCATGGTTGTGGCCAAAGGGAGGCAGCGGTAGATTTAGCGTTGCAGGGAAATGGATGGAAGGCTGGGTTTTGCTGCAGCTGTAACCCATGATCATGGTGATCTATAAATGGGCACATCTCTGTTTAGCATCTCTGTATATGGATGACAGAAATCTTCTCTGAACCTCAACAGTAAAGTCTCCTGCTGAGTAACTAGTGCTTCTGAGTCAACAAAAGAGAGAAAATAGAGGGAACGGCAAAAGAATAGGCCGTACTTTTCTGGACTGGCCTGTATCTACAGTTGCAATCAGAAATATTCCACCCCCTCACCTCAAAAGACATTATAGTGATGTGGATGAAAAATAATGACAATAGATGACAAAAAACCTCATTAAACAACAAAAAATATTTATTGATACATATTTGAGTTATTTTGACAACAGAAGTTGACTTAACTTTGAAAATCAAATGAAAAATGTAACTCTTTTAACACATACATGTGCAGTATTATTCAACCCCCAGCTTCAGTACTTTGTGGCGCATCCTTTAGCGTTTATAATTTCTAACAAACATTTTCAATAAGTGCTGACAAGCTTCTTACACCTCTCGATTGGAATCTTTGCCCATTCTTCATGTGCAAAAGGCTCTAGCTCAGTGATGTTTGATGGCTTCTGTGCTGCAACTGCCTTCTTTAAATCCCACCAAAGATTTTCAATCTGATTTAAATCTGGTGACTGGGAAGGCCACTCTAGGACGTTCCAGGATCTTTTTCTCAACCCAGCTTTGGTTGACTTGGAGGTGTGCTTGGGATCATTGTCTTGCTGGAAAGTCCAATGGTCACCAAGGTTTAATTTGTACACAGAAGGCATCATGTTCCTCTCTAAAATGTCCTGGTATTTCTGGGAATCCATGATGCCAGGTACATGATCAAGATTGCCAGTTCCTGCCAAAGAAAAACAGCCCCACATCATCAATGACGCACCTCCATGCTTGACCGCGGGGATGGTATTCTTCTGGTCATAAGCCTGGCCTTTTCGCATGCCAGACATACCGCTGGTCCATATGTCCAAACAGTTCCAGTTTGGTTTCATCAGTCCATAGAAATGTCTCCCAAAACTCTGTAGTCTTATCCAAATTCCACCTCACATATTCCAGTCGACGTTTGATATTCCTTGTGGTCCAGAGTGGAGGGCATCTTGGAGTCTGGCCATGGTCTGGTTATCCTGTAGGTGTCTTGCAGTCACATGGGGGTTTCTTTTAGTTGTTCTTACTAAGTTGCTAAGGGCCCTTGATGAAATGTTCTACAGCCAGGCAGGTTTGCAGCTGTTCCATAAGTTTTAAACATCCTTATAATGCTCCCAATGGTGTCTCTTGGAATATTAAATAATTTGGAAATCTTCTTATACCAAAGGCCCTTCAGGTGTGATGAAATAATATCCTCTCTCAGCTTTTGTGGAAGCTCCTTTGTCTTTCCCATGATTGCAACCCACCTTGAATACCTTCAAGGGTGGGGTTTATATATATGCATCACAGCTGAAGCAAATGAAGGATTATTATAGAGTTTCCAAAGGCTTAATTATGTTTAAACTCCACTTTAGGCCATAAAACTGTCAGACAGCTTTGAAAACAACAATATTATATAGGGGTTGAATAATTGTGACATGGCCATCTTAACAAAATATACTGTTACACACAAATACTACATCATGCATTATCAGTATTGATTTTATGTATCACTCAACTCATAAAGAAGTCATCCGAAGCAGAATCTTGCTCTTTGAGAAAACTTTAATTGATAAATCCTTAAAATCTTTGGGGGGTTGAATATTTCTGATTGCAACTGTATATATGCATTGTATAAACAATGTTTATATCTGGACTTGTGTATTATAGAATTTGTACAAATGTCGATAATTTTTGTGCTATTTCAATCCAAAAACCTAAAATCCTTTTTTCTTTCTGTTTCTCTTTTCACCCTCTGTAGTGGAACCAGCAGACCTCTTGAAGATTTTAGATTTTCACAGTTTACCTGAGGGTGTTACAAAAACAACGGGTTTCTGCTCACATAGGAGGTCAACACAAGGACCCGATGTGGCTTACAGAGTATCCAAAGATGCCCAGCTCAGCGCCCCCACCAAACAGCTGTATCCAGGTAAGAATCTGACTCGACACTCTGTATCTCTCTACCTCTAAGCACTTCTACCATTATCCTTTTTTGTTTCTCAAAGCATCTCTTTATATTTTTTCTCTCTGGACATCAAGCAGAGCAGATCAAAGCCTCAAAGCCATTTAAATCCAGTTTTAATTTCATTTTTCTATACTAGGCTTCAGGTTAAGGACTTCAGATGTTGTGGCTTTTCCAGGATCTTTAACTTACCTTACAAGTTATTTCTGCTACACAGTCTTGCCATCTGGTCACTTATATTACCTTGTACCCCACATCATAATAAAATACGGGTAAAACATTTAAATAGGGCTGGAAAGTAATTTGTATTTTTCTCGCATAGTATTTTAATTTCTTTCTCCTCCAGGTAGAAGTTTTATTGGCTCCTATAACCTGATTAATCATGTCAACTCTACCTTTAGTTTATGGGATTTTAGGCAGGGAATGCCTACCCCTGCATGAGTTTCCCTGTTTCCCTTCCCTTTTTTACCCCTCACTAAAACATATACAGTATCTCTACATCTTTTATTGTAAGTCCTGTTCTTGTAAAGAGGTCAGAGATGTCTAGTAGATTTGGACACTTTTAGTAACTGAGTTAGTCCTGTTGCTTAGTCACACAATAATTGACGTTGTAGGAGGAGCTGGACAGTGGAAAAGCAATGAAAATAGGGACGGTAGAGGGGAGAGCAGTCTGGGGTTCCACTTTTGCCTTGTTCTATTGTGCTGACGTGGCTTTGGGTTATGGCTCTGTGGTGTGCTGCAGTAGTACTTTCCCCTCTCTCATCCCTCTCCGGCAATCTTTCCTTGCTTTTCTTCCTCCTTCTCTCTTTATTTTCCCTCAAGCGCCATCATTTTTTCCCTCTATCATTTCTTCTAGACTGCTGCTGCCTCAAAATGTTCTTTCTCTTTGTATTTCATCTAAACTCTGTCTGGTGAGACATGCTAAGCTCCCCTCTCTGTATACCCCCCCCCTACAGTACAGAAATTCAAAATCATAATTCTGTGACCCAGTCAACGAATTTCTAAAATTGTGACTGGTTTCTCTGTAGCTTAAAAATACAAAAAGCAGAAAAGAAAATTGATGTGGCCAGATGCAGAAGAGAGGGAAAAATAATAACCCTTCCTGTGAGCTAAGCTTCCACAAAGCTTAGATTGGATGACAGCCCCATTCATGGTCCTCTCAGACGTTGCACTGGCCTTAGTGGACCTTTGATCCATGTCATCTACAGCTCTTCTTTGGGACTTAAAATGAAGCCACAGGGCTCCTGTGGCCTGCATGCCCCATCATGCTCTCCAATCAAACAAATACTGTTCACTTTGAAGCTGTATCACAGCAGAGTCCATGAGAGTCTCTGTTTAGATACCCATTCTATAATTACACACTCTACTCTGGATCATCCAAAATAACAGTCTACATAAAACAAACCAACTTGGAGGAGTTCATAACAGGCACCACATATTGTCAAGGTGCAAACAGAATAACTAGCTGCCTGTGGCTTGGAGGCCTTAAAAGCCTATATAAGTGTCTGTGATGTGGTCCCTCTCTCACCTCAACATTAAGAGAATGTACAGCTAATATATTCCAGAAGCCAGCTAAACTTGTGAGATCATTTTATCCACGTCTTTTCACTTTAACTAACTTTGCTACTGATTTATGACTTTGGCCTAAAGCCTGGAGGTACATTTTGCCTAAATTATCAACACAGCACCCTGCCTCCTAAAGGTAGAGAAAAAAAAAATCACATATAGAAAACAAAGACATGCAAACAAACGCATTCTGTTATGACTGTTATGTTGTTAATAAAACCACAGTAGCTCTGATTGAGAGCACACTGGCCCGTGATCCCGTAACCACAGACAGTCTGAGATAATGTGTTGGAAAAGAGCAAGTGCAGACATGGAATCATTAGGCAAACATGTGGAAGGGATGATTCATTTGAATCAATGCATCATCATCAACTACAGAGGCACTGAAAACACAAGAGTACTTTCTTACCTTTATTATTAAATGAGAAGTTAAGAAAAAGGGCAACGAAGCTCTCAGCCATTTTCAACTTTTATACCATACACATATACTCCTCCCATGTCTCACTAGTCTGTCCTCAATAGTCTTCCTCTACTAATTGTCTCTCTGTATCCAGATTTATCTATGAGAAATAAAATGTGTAAGTACATATGTACAAATTCAAATTGCCACAAATCTCCGGTTGCAGCACTGACATTTTGAAGTTAATGCAAGGAAAGAATGATGCAGCGGCCCGTAACTTCTCTCTTAATGGGTTTAGCTGTCACTTGGCATGTGTACTTGTAGTCTGGACTGCTGTGGCTAGATGGCACCGGCCATTTAATTGGGGGCTTCTGCTGCAACATACATTGAAATTCAAATGGCCAAGCTAAGATCCACGAGCTGTAAAAGAAATATTGGTTGTTGTTGTTTGCTAACATGGTTCAGGAATGACATAGTCTATTAATTTCTTAAAGGCAATATTGACTATGATTGTTATCTAAGAAAATATCCACGTCACATACATAGTGTCATTTAATTTGAACAAAAATAAAATAGGCATGTAATTTGGGTTTATTACTAGTCATTTGAGAGACTTTATAGATGCACAAAAACAAAGAACACAGTAAAATGAGATACATAGTATTAGAATTCCATTTATTTTCAGAACCCTAAAATATCCTTAATTATCAATCAAAATGATAAGATTCAATTTGACAATAGTACGAACATTATATGATTTTGTTGATATCCAATAAGTAAATATTATGGTTATTGTAGCTGATATAGATAATGATATCAGTAGTTTACACCTCATGTCTTTGTGGTGTAAAGTAAAACAGTGGTTTTGACTTCTTATCTGTATGCGATATGCAATTTCTAACCCTTGAATCATATCCTATCGGCTTCTGGCACTGGGAGGTGAAGCCAAGTTTAATGACATCAGTGGAAGCAGAAGTAATAACATATCAGAGGTGAATTATAGATAATGAGTAGCTTCTCTTACTGATGTTTTCGAAAATTGTGGTTTTTTTGCACACAATCTAAGTGACAAACAAAAGAGGCATGTAACTCTATCTGTCTATTTGGGCCTTGAATTTCAAACACTTGTATCCTGGGTCCTACCTCTCCATTAGAGCCATTTATACTCAGAGTCAGTCACCTGCATGCAATACACGTCCATCTTCCTCTCTGTCCTTTGTCCATGACTCTCCCTTTTTTGCACACCAGCAGACAGGTACACTCCTTTGCAGCATTGTCCAATCCCACTGGAATGTTGCTTCTCTTATACAGAAGGAGGGGTTTGGACACCCTGGTGACTGAATGACCAATTACAGGACACAAAACTTTCTACCCCATTTACCTGCTTGCATGCACACTGACAAGATGGCGGAGAGGATACTAGGCCTCCCTCCCTAACTTTTGAGGTTTTCTTCGGGATTCTGTGAATTTGGTAGAAAAAGAAGAGTAACGGAGGTGCAGATGTCAAATGCCAGCAGTGTGAAAATGGAGAGAGGGCGGAAAACCACTCTCTCTGTCTCCTTTAACTTATAAATAACTTATTATTTAGATATATTCTTTATTTAACTTGTGAATAAACGTAAATAGGCTCTCTTACTATCAACACTGATAGTTCTACCACTGACTTGACCTAGAAAAAATAGAAGCTAGCTATATCATACTAGATAGATCTTTTATCAAAATAAAAAGAAACTTTAATTGGGCATTTAATCTGGAGGAAAAAGACAGGTTCTGCCTGACAGGCTCGTTGAGATGTTTAGGCTTGTCTTTGAGTTTCTGACTTTTCCAGCCGTTTCTAGTCTGATACTGTTGGTGGTGCCGCCAGTGTAAACTCCGAGGACTTCTGGCACCGCAGCCTTTCCATTCCCATGTCCACACACACACACACACACACACACACACACACACACACACGCACACGCACACGCACACACACGCACTAAATGAGGAATGAGTTATCTCTCATCTGGTGGCCTGAAGTAGCAGTTTGAGAGACACATTCCAGAGAAACCCGAGCTTTTCTGAACGACCCCCCCCCCATTTTTGTTCAACTCCGTCTTTCATTCTTCTCTTCTCAGCGTTATGATGGAGATTCTCTCAGGGTATCTCAGTCCTTGCAGTGATGGCAGGGAGGACAGACACAGTGCATAAACACGAATCCACAAATGAGAAACCTTGCTGTGTAAACGCTACTTAAAATCCAGAGACAGTTTAATTTTGGCTGCAATTTCTGCCCTCCAAAAACAGTAATTTGAATTTGAAAATTAGTCGTTCTCAATCCTTTACTCCCCCCAAATGTTTCTTCTTCTGTGCCTTGAAGTCCCTTTTACCCCTCACCTGACCTTTGACCTTCACACAAACCGTTCCTGAGCCAGTGCTGAGTCATTGTCTCTGCGACAGACGTGGCTCATGTGCAATCGGATGCAGTGACAAACGCTCCCTCATCTGGTTTCTGTTATCTGGTATTTCCCAACTTCCTTTTTTGCATCCTACAGTAACACTTCATTACATATTCTGCCTGCCAAGGTCATCATGTATCTGTCTAATCTCCCTCTTTCTTATGTTCTGTCTCTCCTGTTCTCTGCCTTTCACCGTCCTGTCGAAGCATCTGTCAATTAAAGCAATGTTTCTCATATGATGCCAATCTAAATTCCTGAGGGAGCACACTGCCAAGGCATGTGCTCTCCGCATGATGTGATTTGGTGCCTGGCATTAATGAAGGAGTGATAGAAAAGGCAGGAAGACAGGACAGGAAGGCAAACAGATATCCAGATGTTGACTGAATGAAAGACAATGAGAAGAAGAAAGAAAAAAGTGAATGAACAATGGTGGCAAAATTCTTTTTCTTTTTTTTTCTTTTCTTTACTTTTCTTTTCCCTTCTCTCCTTTTCCACTATCTCTTCCGAACATCAGGTTTCCACACCACATTCTCCCTGAGGCGTCTTCTTCCTCCACTGCTTCTGATTGGCCACCTAAACCATAGTCACTCCAATTTTTGCATTTTCCAGACTGTCTCCTATGGCAGAGTAAGGGGGTTTGATGGCTTCACAAGTGGCTACAAAACCACTGCAGCCACAAACCTTGCCTGTGTTTTCTGGTCATCTGGAAATCTCTTCATCCGTATATTCTGAACAGCAACGAGATGCTAAAGGAATCCAAGTGGTTTCTTTGCTAATGTTAAACATAATCCAGATAGCTGGTTTCTCATAGCAATGGTGGTTTTAGTATAGACAGGTTGCCTCTGTATTTTTTTCCACACTAAAAGATCAGAAAACTGTGCCTCAAGTGTAGTCTGAACTCTACATTAGCAAGCAACATTCTCCCTGGATGGTTGGAAAGTCTGCCCCCTTTATGGGGTCCTAAGAGCACCCCACTAAGGGAGTCTGTCTGGCAGATGTGCCCCACACTTTAGTAAATTGGAGGAAATAGTTGAGGCTGCACAGTGGAACCATGCAGCTGGAGAAGAACATGTCTATTTTATGTCAGTTTCCAGACCTTTAACGTGTTTAAATACCAAATTATTATTGGTATTTCCATTTCCATACATGTGTCTTTAATTCTTTCTCCTGTAAAAAAATTTCACTCTTATTTCGTCTTTTCCAACCCTCTGCTGGAGCATCTCAGTGTCTGTTAGATCAATCAGCTGTGGGAGAAGAGAGAAGTGCAGAGGAGGGGTTTGAAGGATAGCTCAACAAAGTCTTCCCAGATCATATGCTTTTGTCATTATACTTCTCATCCCTTGCCGTGCTGGAGATGCTCCCACTTTGCACCTCTGCTTTTAACTCTCATTTTTTTCCTCTCGCCGGCCTTTATCCATTTGAGATGAATCCTGTCCTGTTACATTTTGGGCACTCTGCAAATTGTTTTGTTTTGGTGCTCAAAGCGATCCCAGTTCTTCAACTCAAAATTATCTTTGTCTGTTTTTTCTTTCCTCTAGAAGTAAAAGTAATAACATTTATACTCCCTCTTGACACCAAAGAGCCCTCTCTGTCTCCTAAAATAATAATACGATTATAACATCCTGAACACAAACTCTCATCATCATGAATGGTTACTGCTACCTATAACTCTCCAAACTTTTTCTCTCTCTGCCCAACTCACCATCTGTCCTGCCAGGTGATGTGTTCCCAGAGGACTTTTCCATCTTGGCCACAGTGAAGCCCAAGAAGGGCAGCCAGTCCTTCCTGTTGTCTGTGTACAATGAACAGGGCATCCAGCAGCTCGGACTGGAAGTTGGACGCTCTCCCGTGTTCCTGTATGAGGACCACACAGGCAAACCCAGCCCCGAGGACTACCCCCTCTTCAGAGGAGTCAACCTAGCTGATGGAAAGTAGGTTCACCAGTTGTTGGCTCGATGAAAATCCATCAAGGAGTATGAGACTCTGTTTTTTTCTTTTTGCATCTTCCCCTCTAATCAGAGTCCAGGTGGATGTGTTAGGCTTTGATGACGTGATCTGCGTTGTATGTGGTTTAGTGTGTGGGGCACTAAACCACCTAGAGCAGCACTTGAACCAGGTGTACCTTTTGCAATGGATGTGTTTGCAATATGCAACCTTGTCAGTGTCCATTTCTGATATTGTACTTTTAATCCCTTATACTTTATGTGGATTGCAGTGTTCTCAAATGTGTATCTTTTGGTCTTGGTGCAGAATCCTGTTTATGTCAACAAAAAAGAGGAAGATGAGATTCTTTTTTACTCTAGAACAGAATGGGATGTATTTGAATTTGAACGAGAAGCTAAACACAAAAGGGGCCCTTACCCTGTTAGTAGTGAGTGAGTGGGTAACGTGTAACCCAGTAAGTGTGTGAATTAACTTCACCTCCCTTTCTAGGTGGCATCGAGTGGCCATCAGTGTGCACAAGCAGACCATCACCCTCATTCTGGACTGTAAAAAGAAGACCACCCAGAAGCTGCTCCGAAGTCCCAACCCCATCATCGACACCAAAGGAATTATAGTGTTTGGAACTAGAATACTTGATGAAGAAGTCTTTGAGGTAGGCATTGTACTGTAGCTCTTGATCTACATGTTGTTATTGGTATTTTTTCTTTGTTGTTTTTAATTACTGGACCATTTAGGGCTATTTGTGTGATGGATCAGTGCTTGCTGAGAGCCATTTTTGCCAGATCCACACTAGCTTTCCACTCAACTGTGTCCGTCTGACTCGATGTGAACTTAATTGTGGCAAAGTGGGACGATGGAACTGATTTATAGTTTTAACAACTGATGGATTTTTGCATCTCCCGCTATATGCTGTTTTCAAGGCTGTAATAAACAAGTCAGCATACCAGTCTTTTTCAGGCCAACCTGACTTTGATTTAAAGTCCTAAAGCAAAGGAGATAAAGTGAATGAGATTCCTTAACTACGGTACAGACACATGTGGCTGTGGTGCAAATGATGGTCATCCCAAATCTCCATTCTGTATGTCATGTCGCACAGACTAGGGATTGTGGTAGCGGCCACATCCTCTATAGGAGTTTGGATTTAGGTTTTGGATCCCCCAACATCTGATTCCCCAACCTCTGCCACCCACTCATACGCTTGCACTAAACTGCAAATCAAATTTAATTTAGGGTGCCAGATATTCCACACTCTCCAAAAAAGAACTTCATGTCCTGGAATTCTATTCTGGTTCCAGCTTTGTTGCATTTCTTTGCTGTTCAAGTCTGCATCTGTTGTTGCTATTTTAAAATTTTGCCTCATTGTGGCTACTAAGCAGCTAAAACCTGTCAGTCAAACTGTTATATTTCCGTTTTTGGTGTCAGTGCCTGGATTCCCTATCTGAATTGGCAGCAACATTTTTATTTACAGAGGTTTTTAACGACCGATGACAGGTTTTTATGGTTAGAATGAGGGCTTTACCTCCTCCTTTATCCTCTATTTATGTGTATAAAAGCTTCGTGGCAGGAGATGAAAGATTAATGGTAATCTGACTAGTGACAGGAAGCCTTTTGGGGTTTAGAATACCCAGAGGTATCTGATGTGCATCATAACATGAAATACTTCTTGTTTCTTTTTACCTGGTGTGAAGAATCAGAATTAGTTTGGATAGTGCCTATAACAATCTTTTTTATGGATATTTGGGCTCTTAAACATGACCCTTGTGAGGGACACACTCACACACACACAAACACACACGCGCGCACACACACAAAAATTCACACAGAGAGGCACAAGGAATAGTGTTGTCTTTGTCCCGTCAGAGTTGTGCTTGTTTAAAGGGGGATTAGTCTGTGAGGCTGAGCCCCTCAATAATAATTAGTAACAGAGGCTGACTGATGTGACTGATGCTGAGCCAGCTGACCTTTAACCTCACTGCTGCTCAGTGAGAACAGACTAAAAAGAAGGAAATATGACATCACTCCCCCCCTACAATGACTAAAGTTGGTCTGCTAAGCTATAGGGGAGATCGATGTATAATGGGATATAAAACTAAAACTTCACTTCTTGTCCTCGTTCGCAACTAAGTCCAGGTTTCCAAATTGCAAAAAAAAGATAAACTATGTACGGTACCGGCTATGTGCACATTTTTTTCAGTAACAGTGTTATATGTGATTCATGAGTGAAGCAAAGGAGTACAACACTCCTTTATACCACACAGATTATGTTCAGATTTTTAGTGAAATTGTTGGCTGTTGAACTATTTAATGAGGCATGAATACTGATGTTTTTGGTGTGTGTTTGTCTATGCGTGTTGCAGCAATTATTTCACTTTCACCTCCTGGATGTTGATAAATTCCTCTTCCTTGTTGCCAATAAGATGACTGCATTTATTTGGCACAGTTCTAATTCTGGTCTAATTTTATTGTTGCCCACAGCGAGCTCATCATGAGGTCGAGGTGATACAGTAACAATTTAAATCTTACCTAAATCTCAGAGCTACGTTAACAGTCCAATGGTTACCGTGGGAACAGACGGATATTTTGTGAGAGATGTTTAAAGCCCTCCTGCTGTGTGTCTGCCAGTTGGGAGACAGGACAGGCTCCAGTGCGTGCAGAAAATGGAAAATATGCCACATAGTTTCCAAATTATGCTCAGCCTGCGCTCCTTTCTCCTCCCCTTACTCCCTTCTCCTCTCTGTAGTTTAGTCTGATCCTGTGTTGACTTTTGCCAGAGTCGGTTATCACCAAGAGGTGGTGAGCATGAAAACCCAAAAAAAACATATTTGATTTCACCAGCAGGCCAATTAATTCAGTTGACTCAAGAGCCTGCAATTTCCAGTCAATCTCTTTAGGAAAACAGCATGTAAAAGGGGAAATAATAAGACACAGCAAAAGTAGTTATGAACTATCATTTTGAGAGAGCTTTTTTAGTCAGCACTGATTTGATAGCTCCCAACTTCTCTTTAAGAGTCACATTAGACTGCTGGTGCTTTTTAAGGAAGAAAATTAAGAAAGGAGATAATTGATGTTAACGTGAAATAAAAAAACGTAGTTAAAGACAGAGACAAAATAATCTGACTTTGAATCTTTGCATTACAGTGAATGGTGGGTTTCATCTGCCTCTAAAGTTGTTTAGAAGCCTGTGCCTTGTCTTTACATACAGTCAGTAGAGAAGTAGCACTTACTGTGTGCTGAGGTGGTTTATGGTTTGGTTTCTGACATGGTTTTTGTGGTCACAGAGAGAGTGTCTACCCTGTGTAAATACCATAATGTTATTTTCGTTCCTTAGCAGCTTGCATAAGAGTACTGTGGCTTGTGCCCGAAAAGATTATGAATGTAATTAGACTGGTGTTGATGTAAGAAAACAAGTATTTTACTTGGTAATCAATGCTCATCTGTTGCAAATGAAATAGCAAATTCTCCTTTATAATCACTCTAATGCACTTGTTAAATCTGTCATTATGAGTCATTACCTTTTGGAAAATAAAGCTCGTGATTTTTAGCAATGTTGTTTTGCTCCATGACTACAGGACTCTGGATGTTTAGACCATGTGTGTATTTTCAGTGTATTTTAATCTGTGTTGGTCAGAAAGTAAGGCCTGTGTTACATAGTCCATCTGTTGAATGTGTCCTCTGATTTCCCTGTTCACTGTTGTTTCCCAGTGAGTGTGCCAAGAAAAACCAGAGATAAGTTAATGCCCATCCTTTGGTTCTAAGTAGTGTTCAGTGAAATAAATGACTGTGGTTGGTCTGAGGGAACACAAACTAGACAGATGAACCATTTGGTTTCATTCAGAGGTAATCCGCAGGGGGCATCGACTGAATTGAGGTGGTCAAGTTGGAGCCTAGCAAACACAGCAGTTCTTGTCTGGGTCCTCCATTTTCTCAGCCAAAGCAGAGCGAAAGCATCCCTGTCCAGTGCGACTGTGGGTGATCATATTTTGTAGTATTCGTCACAGAAAGACATACATTTGGCATATTAGAGAGTTGGAGGAGAGTGGATCAGAAGGAGTTTTTGGTGTTGAGAGAAAAAGATGTTCAAGATAGAGAGGGTGTGGAGGAGCAGAGAAGCTGGAGCAGTAGGTTCAGGTAGAGGAGCCAAAACGTTTGGGTCATACTCTGGAAAGAATGAGGAGCTCTCTTCCCACTGATGTCAGTCTTGGAACAGCAGCCATACCACATGAAATCAACCAGAGGTTTCCTTGGTAGCTGCTGATAGGCTCTCCCATGTGTGTGGGTCAGTGGGTGATAAGTTGGAGAAGATAGTTAAGAAGGGGCAATAGCCTTGCGAAGATGACGGCTGAGGTTAGATCTACTGAAATAAAGGATTAGTGATGGAATGAGCGGGGGAGTAAAGGCAATATGATAAGAGTAAGGGAAGCAGTTCAGAGGGTTGTGAGGCCTTTAATAGAGCTCAGATGAAGCAAGTTGTGGGGCTCCCACGGTGCAACCCAAGCCAGGAAAAAGTAGTAAAAACATGCAACGCATGAGCTTGATGCTCGTTAAGAGCTTTAATATTCTGATGGCATGATGAGTTTTACACATCCTGTTTCCTCATCTTTTCTTCAGGGCTTTTCCTCAGTTTCCTGCCATTCATTCAGCCTTCCCTCATTTATATTTCAGTCATCTAAGGTAAAGATGTACTCATCTCTAAAGGTACTCCTGATTTACATCTTGACAGTTCACAAAGACTATGTACTGTAGAGAAGCTGACACCACATTCCATATTTGAAGTAGATTTTCCAAATTCAGAATTTGGAAAATCAGAATACGATTTAAGCCAATTTTGGCTTAGTTTCTGAGGTAGTAGTAAAAACGGTTTGGCTAATGTTGCCAGGCCTAGTAAAGCTTTTCAATCAGCTGCTCCACAGTTCAACAATTTTCACAAATGTACCTGACTCTTTGACTCTTGTTTCTGGGTGTCAGAAAGCATTAACAGGCCCAACACAGCTGGTGAATGGAATGGCCCTCTCTCATGGAGCCCCGGTGGTAGATACTTAGAAGTTTGATTGGTTAGCTTGGGCCTTGATGACTGGTCTGGTCGCACAAATACGAAGGGGTATTTAGACCCGTTTCCACAATTAAATATATCATTGTTAATCTGATCTCTTGTGGACAGTTCCAAATAAAAATTCAAATGCATTGAGGATGCAGTGGGATCAGACCCTTAAGACCACATGTAGATGTGTGTCGAAAAATGACCCCCCCACGGCACTGAAACACTTACATACAAAATACATACAGTAAACAACTCAGACAAGTTTTGGAAGTTCATACCTCAAGTTACCAAACATCCACCCCTGTCCTCTTATTTTGCTGCATTGTCAAGTGCAAATTTGCAATTTGTGACTGTATGATTTTCAGTCAAACTGCATTTTTCCCACAGATAACATCAAGTCAGTGTGGAAACAATGCATCTGAAATTGATTTGAGAGGCATTCTGACTGCATGTGTGGACAATTATTTGTCCCAGCTGGATCTGCTGTGATCCAGATGTATCTGTGCACATACTTCTTTGAAGCTTTAGTCATCGTTGATGATGGATTATTAAAGATTGAAGTGGAGAACATATGAGAATGTGGCCATAATAACAGTTTTGAATGGCAGAGTGTTGTATCTCAGATGTCTATGATATGTACTCAACACTAAAAAATTTAAATCCAAAACATGCAATATGAAATCATACCCTTCACCTTCCTTATACATGCTTGTGCGTTGTTGTATTCATGTATATCTGCATTATCTTGTCCAAGGTATATGTCATGCTTCACTGTCAAAGCACACTACCTCTATAAATTTCAGGCTGTGGGATGGGACAAAGACTTCAGTAGCCTCAGGGAAGATGGAGTTTCCACCATGGATAATTAAGTAAATTTCCCTAACTCATGTCAGATGTTTGTCTTTCGCCCCCTTTTTCCGTCTGTTATTCTTTTACTGTGTCAGCAACCCCTGAAGTGTGCCCTCAGCACTTTTTTATGTAGATTTCAGCAATCGGCCAAGCCAAACAGTCAGAATCTACGTCTGTTAGGTGAGGCGAGCTGCTCTGGTTTCCACTACACCAAAAGAACGGGAAATGGGAATATGGCTGCCCATAGTCCTTAGAGGTATGGGATTAACATCTATACAGGAGGGAGTGTGATGGGGTCTGGGAGGCTGAGGGAGAGAACACCTAGAGGGGATCCAAAAACAGGGTAGCGGCAAAGAGGTGAGGAAATGGTTAAGGTGCTGTGTGGTGGATAAGTGGGGGGGCAGACAGGCCTGTTGCTCTTGGCAGCTGCTCTGAGCGTTGGGATTGCATGACAGTCTGGAGGGGAAAGTGTATATGGTTGAAAATGTACTTGAGGTTTAATTATGAAGATTTGTTGAAGTGTAATTTCTCTGCTGGCATGTATATGTGTGATCCTAACAATGTATGTTTGTTTGTATGTACTTAAACAGCTATGTTGACAACGTGTATCTATTTTTGTTTGTGTGTCCCTGTGCATTTTTGTGTGTTTGTGTGTCCATGCTGATTTATAGCCCCTGTGCAGTTAACTGACCTCTGCAGTGTGTTGTTTGGTTTTTGTGGTCAGGTTGGAGAATGCCCAGGCACTGGGACTTTGAGTGTGCCGGTGTGTGCTAGCAGTGGGACCAAGACCTGGCTCAGAGCTCATGGGTGACTGTGTAAATATGCTGTGAAAGTCGTTCGCCTTAAAATACAGCCAGAGCTCAGACCTCCCAGAGTCTAATCCTGCTCTGTGGGGCCCTCCTACTGATTTTCCTTTGCTGACATCCGACTGGAAAAAATTATGAAAAAACTTGAGACTTGAGTTTATCTTCTTTAAGATGCTGTCTCTGAGTTGTGTGAGGTGTAAAAGGTAAACAGAGCCATTATCACCTGTCCCTGGGGATATGGAGAAATAATGAGCATTGTTTATGTTGTGTATGAAAGAGAGAAAAAGAAGAGGAAGAAAATAGTGTATATGTGTGTGGTTCATTTTGTTAAATTTTCGCCTTTCGCACAACAGTAATGTACCCAATCAAAGCCAACCATTATGTTGTGTGATATTGAAACTGCACCAATATTGTTTTCTGTCCCATGCATCATATATTTTAATTCAGAAGAGAAAAAATGAACTCCATCCACCCTTCATGATTGTGGGTCAGGCTCAGATGGAGACAGATGTTTGGCTTTGTGCTCACAAGAGCACTCTCCTGCCCCCACCTGGACACAACCAGAACATCCAATAGGGATTAATGTGTGGGAGCCAAACTGGGTGACGTTTGGGAATGAAAGCCTGAGAGATGATGTGACATTTCATTTGACAAAATGCAGAGACCATAGATTAATCTGAACGTTATTCATCTAGTGTTATTGTTCAATCTGGATTTGTTCTGCTTCCATAATCTAGGTGTAAAACGCAACCCTATAATCACTCACAGATTAATGTGCATGTCTTTTCTGTGTGCATGCAAATGTCTTTGATAGTTTCTTTAGCCTGAATTATGTGAAGTGTGGTCGTCCACTGCTCACAGCCACAGGCGATGGCTTTTCCACCAGAGCATGACATGAAGAAAGCACTGGCCATGAGCAGAGTCATATTTCAGCCGAGTCAAGGGAGATGCTGACAGTGGCAGCCCTGTTATTGTCTGAAAATTCTGCCTTAAGCACCACTCTGATGTGCCACATGATGCTCCAGAGTGAAAAATGTCACCGTCCCGTCTCAAATAGGAGAGCTGATTGCATGTCTTTTATGGTTCCCTGAGGGGTTTGGGTGCGATTCCATAATTCCAGGGTTTATCTTTCCTTTGGTATGCTCGGTTTGGGTGTGGGATTGGTGGTGTTTATGTGTCTGCACGTGGTGCTGTATATTAATCATCTCATATATGGTATATTTTGCCCTGCTTAAGGTTTTTCTGCTTTTAAGTTTAAGTGTTGGGGTCAACCAATCAACTTTATGACATGCTGAATCCCTGACTCCGCATTTACAGTAGTTGCAGTGCGATTTCATGTCATCATCATTTAGAAAAGTAGGGCGACTGCGGCTCCGGAGGTAGAGTGGGTTGTCCACTAACCGAAAGGTTGGTGGTTCGATCCCCGGCTCCTCCAGTCCCCATGTCAGGCAAGATACTGAACTCAAATTGCCCCTGATGGCCGTGCCATCAGCTGAATGCGATGTGTGAATGGGTGAATGTGGCACCTAGTGTAAAGACTAGAAAAGCCCTATATAAGTGCAGTCCTTTATCCATTTAGTAATGGAGTAAATATCTCAGGCTTTACTTGACCGAGGTAACCATTCAGCACCAGAATACTAAATAGGATTTGGGCATTAGCATACAGCTGGAGTACAGTATAGGAATGTTTACTGCTTCCCTACATCTGTAAAACAGCAGCTTATGTAACATTTGGCACCACAATCTGTCAAGTAAGGTACGGTGAAAAGAGCAGCTCTGGCTCAAAGAAAGGAAATCAGAAACAGCTTTAGTGGTTGTCAGGGTGGATCGAGACTTTAACAATAGTTTTACAGTAAAGGTGTGCAGCTTTCACAGGAACAAATGTACTGCATGCCTTTTATATAAATGCACAGATAATTTATGCGTAAGGATGGAGGATGAAAATGAAATAATTTGGGAAAATAGGCATCTTCTGTGATGTAGAATTTTTGCGTATACTGTAGATGGTGTGATTTCCGAGCATTCACTGTATCTGATCAGAATCAGAAGATGAAATAAGTGTGCACATCCAATTAATTATCTACAATTGCTATTATTTTATACAATTATATGTATGAAATTGTTGCTAAAAATTAAAGGTGTACCATGGATTTTATTAGTTACGGTGAATACCACACAGCCTGTGAAAAGATTTGCATAATATCTTCAGTAGCTCTGGAGGAGCTTTGTCAAGTCGGAGAAAATAACCCCCAACAATGTCACTGTGATGCCATCAGAGTTATCTTGGATTGGTCTTGGAGTCTACATTTTATAACGGAAAGTGTGTGTTAGAAACTGGTGTGGAGGTTAATAGATGTTAGGATTTACCTGGCAGGGAAGGTCTAATGAAGAGAAGCTATGAAGTGTCATGGGAAATTTAGGATTCCATATCTCTTGGAGCTTAGCCCATACTAAGTGAAAAAGTGAGGATGTCTCTGAGTCTGCTGCATTGATTTTGACCATTCATCTTTCTCTTGCCATTCTCCAGGCTTAAGCTAAGTTGCTAGAATGCCCCTCTACGTGAAAAATACTTGTTTCTCAATTTTGTTTGCCGATCCATCTGCAGTCTGTTTTGTGCATTGCTCAGTGCTTGGCTTGGCTTTTTATAGTCTAGAACTTTTAACACAGAATAAAACTTCAGACGACTGGAACTGGCAGTGCTCAACGGTCCAACACCACTGAGCACAACTCAGCTCAGGTCCACAGTCACTGATCAACTTCTTGCCATCCTTTTCCCCCTCTCAAATGCCTTTGGTTATATAGCTAGTACAATCAAATACAGCCATCAGCTTTTCTAGCCCCAATAAGGCCCATATAACAGAACACTTTTCTTTCTAGGCATGCACACGCCTCTTTCTTTCTCTGTGTACATGTCACACATCATTAAACACATTCTTCCATGGTGCTCTCAAAGCACCAGGGATGTTCTCATTAATGCTTAGGTTTATGCTTAATTATCTCATCTTGCTGAAATTAGTATCACATCGCTTGTGGTCAGCATCTACCCTGACATTTTCCTGCCTGCTCTGGGAGATGAAGAAAAAGTGTGTAGGGTTAAAGAAAAAGAAAAGCAGAAGAATGGCATGTGAATAGGAAAGCAGTTGCAGGGCTCCAGACAGCAGGGCTGTTTTGTTGTACATTGGGCTTATTCCTTATTGAATGTGACCTCATTTCAAACAGTGAATTCCCAACATCCCCTTTCAGTGCAGCTGTGACACATGGTCTTGGCAGGATGAGGGGGGGACAGACCGTCAAACCGATACCAATTCTAGCCTCCTCACGGATTGGGACTTTAGACAAATGACTCAGAGGTAGCCAATTGAAAATTTTCTGGGAGCTCAGAGTTCATAGCTGGGAGGGTTGTGTAATGGCTACTTCAGTCATTCTGTCTTGGAGGAAATATTGGCATTTGTTTTCCTGCATCCACCATAAACCCCACTGATAACATAAGCCAAGGACAAAGCAGGAAACAACATCTTGTTGGGTGTTTTTTGAGAGGATTATTAAAGGATCCCAGATATAGAGTTCTGTGTATTATGTGCAAGTGTAGCATCGGCATTGTTGTTCCTCAGTGAGGAGTGTCACTGGTTAGATCAGAAATGCAATCTATTTCTATTTGTCAGAAAAGAGAACTATCCATGGAGAATTTCCTCTGGAAAGACATGTTGAGGGATTTCAGACTTTTGGCAACTGGACATAATCAAAAACAGTTCATTCTGTGGGAGTCTGTTCCCAGAGATGCGTCACTTCATGATTCTCATACTCCCCTGAAAATATATTTGTTTCAGCTAAATTGAAACTGTATTTGATTGATGTGGAATGACATCACTTTATTTGGACGTGTGATCAGGACTTGTTTGGATAGATACAGAGCAGCATTTTGGTGCCATATGCATTCTGTTTAGAAACATGTGGCAAACACACACACCCAGCTCCCTATGTAGCCTGGGGATCCTTCTGAGCCTTTTCTTGTTCTCTCTTGTTCTCTCTTGCTCTTTTTCTATCAATCTCCTCTTTTCTGTCTCTTCCTTTAAATATCTCGCCTCTGCTACTGCCCCCCACCCCCCACATTTTGAATCAGTATATGCACACACACCTTTACCTGAAATGGCTCAGGTAAGCTATTGCAACTGCAGGTCTGCTCATGTTCTCATGTCGCACAAGCTAAGTTGATCCATTCGTCTCACACAATCAGCTCAAGGGCAGAATCACTCATGTCCCATTCAGATCTCGGGCTGGGCTTATGTGTTCTGTTTAAAATCATTCATCTTGTCAAAGAAATACACTGTGTGTGTGTGTGTGTGTGTGTGTGTGTGTGTGTGTGTGTGTGTGTGTGTGTGTGTGTGTGTGTGTGTGTGTGTGTGAGCCTGTGGTTGTGTGTCATGAATTTAGCTGTTCCATGTTCTCTTGTAACTCCACACTGTTTGCTGTAAGCTTTTTGTCTCACACTCCAGTGCTCAACTCTGATGCGAAACGACACTCTTGGACCCCGGACAAAGTTCTTCATCATTTAGTCACCCTTAGATTCCCCTGGCTTGACCTAGTTTCAGGGCTGCCTGTTTTGCATGTGATAATGCTGCACACAGATGTTCTCCCTCATCTTTTTTTGCTTTCATTTTCCCCCGTGGGTCACTGACTGCCAATGTCTCTCACTAATGATTGTTTGCTTGTTTATCTACATACATGACTTGTAACTGTGTCTCATGACTTCGTGTTGTTTGCCATTTGCAGGGAGACATCCAGCAGCTAATGATTGTAGCAGACCATCGCGCTGCCTATGACTACTGTGAGCACTACAGCCCCGATTGTGAAGTGCCAGTGCCCGATCAGCCTCAGAACCAGGACCCCAACACAGATGAATATGTAAGTAACACGACCTTTCCTATATTCAGTTTTTAGTTTTTAACAACTTTTATATGCTCGGAACTCACAGTGCAGCTTTGTAAACACAATGGTGCCTATTACTAGATGAAATTTTGGTGGATTTTTGCACATAGCATAATGGAGGACATTGTAGAGACCAAGAAAAGAACCAACAAGTGTTCTCATGGCTGACCTTACTCAAGGAAGTTCATTTCCCTTAATCCATGTTTGTCTTTAATATTCAAATCAGATCTTGTTTGGATTCTGTGCTGAAAAGAGCCCCTTGGCTTATGTAAGAGACACTCAGACACTCTGCCAGAGGAAAGTGCTGACTGGGAAGAACAGGGTTATCGGGCTATGCAGTTAGTTAATAATGTTCAGGAACGATGTGGTGCCTGCCTAAGCCTGCATCCCTGCACACTGCTGTTTTCCACACTGAATACCAACACAGTGTGTGCATTCTAATTAAAGGTGTGTCAGAGAAGTAATACAAGATAGACTGGAAGCTCTTCCTCTTGACCTTTTAATTTTCCCTGGGGCCTGTCAGTATGACTGCTAGGTAAACAAAAACTAAAGATGGGTGACAGATTCATTAAGAAAGCTGTGGAAAAGTAATTTGTCATTCAGTCGTAACATGTTGCAACAGGTAGATACAGCACAAGGTTTCCGCCAGTTGGATACATTCCTGTGTGCTTCTGATCAGTGGCCGGGCTGTTGCACATGCATCAGCCAGCCAGCAGCAACAGAGCAGTGGATCATATTTAAATATCGGGTTTCTAATAGTTGATAGCTATTCTTTTTCTCTCAGTCACACTGTCCCGATCTCAGTGTAATGTTTCTCTCCTTTAGAACACAGAGGAGGACAGCTACTATTATGAATACCCTTACTATGAGGACGTGGACGGCAAGCCGTATGATTCAACCTCTGATATTGAGACAACCACAAAAGAAGTTAAGGTAGTCAACCAATATATGTTTTGCCCCAGATGAATTTCATCTAATAATGTAAGTACAATCTTACTATTTCAAAAGCACCAGGTTAGCCGATAACAATATCCTCTATGCACCACAGGTGACAGAAACGGATGGAGTTCGTACGGTGACCACAGTAGAGGAGGTTTTGAGGGGCGGTTCTGGTGGCACCGACGGCAAAGTCCTGACCTCCACCTCCATCTCTACAAGCTCATCCTCTGGCACATCCTCTGGCTCATCCGCTGGCAGATCCAGCAGTTCTTCGTCGAGCTCCTCAGGTACTGCCACTGGTGGAGAAGATGCCTACGGAGAGGAGACCAGCCCTGAGAATTACGCAGACTATGGTGACTACTATTGGGAGTCCACAGTGGCACCTGATGGTGACACCTCTCGACGTGTCACCATCACCAGCATTGGCACCGGGGGTGAGCTGGATTTGGGAGCAGCGGGCAAGATTGACTTGGGCGCAGGGACGGGAATTGAAAGGAGCGTCATCAGCAGGGAAGCAGGAACATCAAAAATCATCTCCAGCAATGAAACATCAGTAGGTTGACACTGAATTTCTCACTTAATTGTTTTTGGTGTGCCCTGAAAGCTTAATAGATATAATGATAAACTGTTATTCTTTACTTTGTTATGTACTCTATGCAAGGCCTACCTGCACTTACTGGGACGTGTGGGATACATAAGTAGAGGACCTTCTTCTTGCTATAATCCACCAATCCGCTTGGGGGAATTAATGCCAGCATGGAAGTATTTAAAAATCCTACCAAGACGGAATATATGTTTTTATAGAAATTTCCATCACTGCACCTTTGGGAAGAAAGTGGTACCCTATAGAGCTATAGCAATTCGTCTCTTAATCATTAAATCCATCGACAGAATATTAATCTTCAACTATTTTTATAATCAATTAATTGTTTGAGTCATTTTCAAGTTCCATCTTGTAAACTGTCTTGTGTGATTGTAAACTCCATATCTTGGTCAGGCAAAACAAGATATTAAAGGCATCACCTTGGGCTTCAGGAATTTGTGATTTCAAATTTAATAGATGAACCTTAACAGTAATCTGCAGATTTACCAATAAAGAAAATAATCATTAGTTGTAGCCCTGATATTCTACATGTACATTTTTAACAGGTCTGAAATGCAATGTTAAATATTGTTTTTTTATTTACATTATTTATCTACAAAGGAAGTAACTTCCTGATTGGTAGTTGCCTCTAACTGAAACAAGCAATGCTACCAGTTTCAACACTTATTACTTTTGAAGAATGAAAGGAGTGCCCATTGTGTTGCCCTTTGTATTGTTGTGCATGTTCTCACCTCTTTTTTTATTCTCATCTTCATTTTTTGTCCTGTAATGTTGTATCTTTATAACGATATCTGTGTTTTTATAGGTGGGAGTTTCTGATGGTGACTACGGCTACGAATATGAGGATGGTGTGGACAGCCATTACGCCACTGGTGGAGGTGGCAGCAGCAGTACAGTTCACATTGGTGGTGGAGGAAGCTCTAGCAGCAGCACTGTGCACATCGGTGGCGGAGGTGGTGGTGACGGAAGCAGCAGCAGCACAGTTCACACCAGTAGTGGAGGAGGCGGGAGGGGCAGCAGCAGTTCTACCATCACCATCGGAAGCGGGTCCACCGGAGGAGGTTCTGCCTCTGTGGGAGGATCCTCTGCTGCTGGAGGTGGATCGGCCAGCGCCGGCACTGGAGCAGGGGGGTCCATCGCCACCGGAACAGACCTGGGCTTGGAGGGCGAGCTTGACTACGGTGATCTGGATCAGTTCACGGAGGAGCACATCACAGACTATGGTGATTTAGAAGACTTTGAGAACAGCTATGAAGATCTGGTATTCGAGAGAGACCGCCAACCGCTGCCTGCTGAGACGGATGAGTATTATGGACAGGTGAAAAATAATGGAAGGACACACTGCCAAAGACATGATCTTGAAGATGTGGAGGATAGCATGATGATGGTGATGAAGAGGAGGCGGGGCTGATTATGTTTGTGTCTGTGTGTTTGGTGTGTAGGTCGACGGAGCTCGTGGTGAGAAGGGACAGAAGGGAGAGCCTGCTGTTATTGAGCCTGTGAGTATCACTATTTGAGCAACATATTTGGGCAACAGTGTAGGCTGCATGCGCTTGTGTGCACATGGGTGTATGTTTATATCTGCAAGTGCATACGTGGGATCCACATCTAAACACAATCCGCCCCTTGCTGCTGAATAAGAATCCCGAGGTCAAACACGCTCATTAGGGCCTACCAGACCTTTCTCATAGTATACTTGGGCAAGGCCTTGCTCCTGGCTGGTCAATAGGACTACAGCATGAACATTTAGAGAACAGCGATGCAGGGATTGTCAATAATCTCTCACAGTGTGGGTATGTGTGTAAACGCTGGGAAAGGAGGGAGGGCAGGAATACAAGGAGAACAAAAGTGAGTGAGAAAGAATGTTCCTGCCTCTTCGCCAAAAACCTTGTTCTAAATACAGTCTGGTGGATATACATCCTACCCTGATTCAGATACTCACATTTACAGGTAACATTGTAAAATTGAGGACGACTCCTTTTTTTGTGTGTTTGCAAAGGTGCATCAGACACAGAAGGAATTTATATCTCTCATACAACTACATGTGTTTCACTTCAAACAGCTGTCACTGAGCCCCACCAAGTATACATGCCTCTGTGAGAGAGTGACTTCATGTTTGTATGTGAGAGCACGAAGGAATGTGTGTTTGAAGTCCACTTCCTCGATGACTGTCTGCTTATATGTGTTTGTAAGCATGTTTGAGGACACATTACCAGCGAGTTTGAGTACACATCACCACCCAGTGTATCTTGTCTCTTGTAAACATGCATAAAAAACTGAGACGCTTTTTTCCCCAAGGTCTAGCTCATTTCCCTGCACACACACTACAGGCAAAATATAAGCTTAACCTAGGGAGTGTCAAAGATCAGTCAGAGCACTTTATGATAAAAACGCCCCGAGGGTACAGCTTGGGAGTTGATGTGGGGAAAAAAAAAAAAGCTGAGATCATATAATTCAAATAAGTTTGGATAATTTTGGGATTTCCGTCCTCATAACAAAGCAGGAAGCCAAAGTGTTACCACAACAGCAAACCAACAAAGCAATATCTTTGTAGCCGCAGAGCTGCAACAGTGTGCCTGTAACTCAGATGGTATTGAGTCCACACTGTACTTGCTGTGTTTCACTATAGGGATAGTGTATATGTTAGTAATACACTTTACTAAGTCCATTGAATGTATGTCAATGCACAGACACATTCATACACTGGCTTTATGTTGCATGATCAATGATATCATCTGCCAGTATAAACCAATTAGTTATTACTTAAATTTAATTTGTACTTACCTTAGCTTGTCCATTGAGGAGAGCAACTGAAGGCGTCTTTGCCTTTGTGCATCTGCAGTCATTCTCTCTCCTGTTCTCCATGGATTAATTGCAAGCTTAACAGAAATGACAGGCAGGAATGTCCATTAAGTCAGCAAAGACTTTGAGATGGAAAGTTAATACACAGGTGTGTTGGGACATGTATTCATGTACACTTAACTCCTTTAACCGAGGTTGTGTATTAATGGACAAAGGATATGCCTGTGAGTGCATTTGTACACTGTGAGACTGTTGCAAACGAATATGTATTTATGAATGAGGCCTTGAGATAGTTTTGGGGACTATTGCAGTATCTGATGATTTTCTTGGCCTCTGTGTTTCAGGGAATGTTGGTGGAGGGTCCGCCTGGGCCTGAAGGGCCAACAGTAAGTCAATCTGTCTCAAATTCTGTCACTCTTAGCCTCTCCTTCTTAACTTCCCCTGGTTATTCCACATCTTTTTTTTTTCTCTGTGCCTTTTAATCACTGGCATTTTTATTTGTAATTTCTTTTCATAAATAAATGCTGATAACGGTTTATGTCAGCCATTCTTTTAGTCTGTTTACAGTGTGTTGTTTGGATAAGAAAATTTGAGTTTAATGCTTTGCTCTGAAAATCCCTGACTGCCGGATTAGTAATGCAAAGGGAGTGACCGAAACAGTTCCCCTGAAGAGATATGGACTTGCCCAGATGTTGGAGAACTTAATTATTTATCTAGGAAGACTTTTTTCAGACACAGTTGTTCTTGACACCCTGAAGATGAAGTCCCACAGAGGCCAGCCATTCAAGCATTGAGCTATAGACCAATAAAGAGCACCTCACAAAGGATTTACAACTCAACAAGCTGTCCCCATATTGCCTCATGCATTCCTTTCTCCCATGTGTGACCACTTTGCAAGATAAAGGCGAGAACTTTTAGTGGAGAAAATGTGACTGTTTTTTTTCTGTATGTACCGGAGTCAAATGAGATCTTCTGCTCAAAATAGGGTCTCCCTGGACCCCCAGGTGCTTCTGGCCCACCAGGCAGTCCCGGAGATCCTGGAGAGAGGGTGAGTATAAATTCTTACAGTCATATTAATTTTCAGGGCTCCAAAAAAAAAAAAAAAAAACCAAATTTC
Source organism: Xiphias gladius (assembly GCF_016859285.1). Lineage (NCBI taxonomy): Eukaryota > Metazoa > Chordata > Actinopteri > Istiophoriformes > Xiphiidae > Xiphias > Xiphias gladius. Next base: position 19,762,100 of record NC_053419.1, on the reverse strand, counting down.
TCTTTGTGTGCCTGTACTTACGTGTGTTATTATCTGTTTAAGGGTCCTGCGGGTCGTCCTGGTCTTCCTGGTGCTGATGGTCTGCCAGGACCCCCTGGCACTGTCCTGATGCTGCCTGTAAGTAAATTACAGTTGTAAAAAAACAAAAAAGTGTTAAAAATTGCATAACAGGAAATGCACTCTGTTTATATGTTTACCCAACTTAAAACGCTAAAACATTTTACATGTGACTTTATATCCTTGTTTAGCCTTGTTTAAAGCCAAGTATGATGTATCTTCCTCTGTTTTAACAATAACTCTGACATGTGGTTTATGCAGTCTAGTGGAATGAAGGGGGTTTCCTTTAAAACACATTTTTGATGGACGTGTCCCTTACAAATATTTTGTAATGTAAATCAGTGCTTTAGCAACCCCTTGTGGTGGGTTAAATAGGTGAGATAGCACCCTACTTTATCACCTGTAGTTCTCACTCTCCTTTTTTCTTTACTTTAAAAATGCAAATCTACATATTATAGGACTTTCTTTACCTACACCATTTTCCACATTCTTGAGCCAAAATGTAAGCTATCAGGTGGCCTTCGAGGAAGTTTTCTAGCTCTGGATGGGAGGCAAACCAATTCTTTCGATTCTCTCTCTAGCCTCAGCAGCAGTTGCGCAGCCTTTCTAAGGACTTCCTATTCAGTCCACCTTACTTTCTTTTCCCTGTTCTTCGAAGATGTCTGACACTATTGCTGTTGGACCTGATTAGTTGTACAGATGTAATGTTGTGGTTTCAGGGCTCCACAGAGCTGTCTGGGTGATCCATGCGGCAAGCTCTGTCTGGACAGGAACTCAAGTCTTTCTGGTGTATCCACTGGCAGAAAGCACAACTTGAAATCTGATCCTCGAGCTCCAAGCCTAATGAGGAACATGCATTGTTTTTTCACGAGAGGACATTTTGGCTCTTAGTATTGAACTTGTGGACTCAACATGACAGGATTAAATGGCAAATCTTAACATTGTGTTTTACAATTGGCCCACTTACATTCATCCACTAGTGATGCATCTTCTCTTTATTTTCTGTAGACAGTCTATTCTATTTTGAGTTGGTGCTGTGTGCAAAGAATAATGTAGTTCCCAGTAGAGTTTTTTTTTCTGTTTCTCTGCCTTGCTAGTCAACAATTTGATGCGGCATAACATTTTGTACAAGGTTTGATGCTGCAGAGGAACATCAGTAAAGAAATGGAAATTGTAGAAGGAATAACATAAAATGTGAAAAGGATGAAGACTGCAAGAATCTAAGAAAGACCGTAAGACTCACAGATTGGCAGACAGGAAACAAGAAATACATGCATATATTTTATTGTGAATAAGATTTCAAAGGAAAGTGCCAGTACTTAATCAAACTCAGCAGATATATGGACAGAAGAAGAAACTGTGGGATTTACTCTAAATTTGTGAAAATTTTTTGCGCTGGAGAGATGTGGTTTGTGGAGGGTGGGCTGCAGTAGATCTGACTCATGATGTTCTGAGTCATCTGTCTGTATTTTGCTTCTTGGTGACAGCGTTTCAGTGATTGTGAAATTCTGAACAGTGGTGTGTTGCTCGGCATCTGTAACTCAGCCTCCTGATGACAGTGCTGTGTAACCCAACCCAAGATGCCTGGCCTAAACAAACCTGAATTACACCACAAGCCTGGATATTCACCTATGGTGCAATGCCTGTGTATCACCACCAGATGCCAGTAGAATTCGAAGTTCATGGTCTGCAGAGGCAACCTTTGATGGTGCTTGTTTGGCATCTGGGGGGGCTGATGCTTAGTTCAACATCTGTTGCATAGTTCAAGATGGGAACACTACATTAAAGAATTACTGACAATATTGTTGGGAATAGATGTTCATATTTAAACTCAAATATTTTATTTGCTGCAAGATGCCTCAGTATTTTAGTAATTCCAAATGTTTCCCTGGTTTTTATTTTTGTGTTCTGTGTTTTGTGTTCTGATGATTCACCAATCTGTGATTCCCTCCATAGTTCAGATTCAGCTCTGGAGGTGACTCTGGACAGAAGGGACCTGCTGTATCAGCACAGGAGGCCCAGATGCAAGCAATCATGCAGCAGGCTAGGGTAAGAGTTCACACCTAAACACCTCATCAGACTGCAGTAGTTAATATTATACTGTATATAGTTAGGTTTTTTTTCTCCATTCTCCAAACTTCCTAAGCTTTTTAAAAAAAAATCTAAATTCTAAAACAGTATTATACTATTCTTGTTTATTTTTTGCATTCATTTTTTTGTTATTTTGAGTTCCTCACAATAATGCGTAATTCATATATACATTGAGACAAAGAACACATGAACGAACAGACAGACACACACACACACACACACACACACACACACACAGATATGCAAATGGTTAAATACATGATAATTTTGATGAGACATCTGGTAAATGTACAACACCTTTTATCTTTTACATATTCTTGTCTTTATCTTGTTCATGATATTATTACTAATCTTTTCCTTCCTGTCTTCAGCTGGCTATGCGCGGCCCTACAGGTCCAATGGGTCTGACCGGCAGACCCGGCCCTCTGGTATGTATTTTCAAATCATCTCACAGCAAACACGGACTCGAAAATCTGTAGATATCTTCATGGTTATTGTGGTTCACTGTACAGAAAAATGAATTTGCAAACAAATTTTAGCTAAGTTGAAAACTTGAATTGGTTTAGTGTCTATCAGATCTTCTCTTCTTTTCTTCTCAGGGTCCTCCTGGTGTAACAGGAATTAAGGGAGAGTCTGGAGAGGCAGGACCTCAGGTACAAGATATTCAAATACAAAGTTTTGTTTTTAAAATCTATTTCTGAAAAACAGAAATAAATTCAGCCAAGCAAGCCCCTTCTGAAAACGTGTTAACCCAAACTAATGTATATAATGTTGAACTATTGTAGTATTGCATTAATCTCCCCCCCAAAAAATTGTAACCTTTAAAGGCCGAATACTTTGCAACTTTCTTTGTTTTAGTATGATATTTTCAAGATGGTTTCAGAGATTACAAATGCAGAAAAAGAAAGAAATGCCTCTGTGTTTTTCTTTCAGGGACCACGTGGACCAATGGGATCCACTGGACCCACTGGAAAGCCTGGCAGAAGGGTACGAGTGATGCAAATGGTGTTGTCAACAGCAAAGCATGCGATATATACTTTCTGACACTAATACTGTAGATAATGTTTTATGAAAAATGGAGTGCTGAATTATAAACCAGGCGTATGCTACCCTTCATAGTATATTTGCAGTTATCCTACTTATTAAGAGGCCATGTGTTTTGTAACTTTGTAACTAAATTTTTTGAACAGGGTCGCCCTGGAGCCGATGGTGCCAGGGGCATGCCAGGACAGTCTGGACCCAAGGTACCTTGTCAACTTAACGTCTTTACCACTTTTTTTCAGCTTCAATGCACCATAAATCATGAAACCAGTTTAATCATGGGTTTTGCCTGGACAGGAGTACTCAAACTGTTTTGTTTTGTTTTTTTCTTCAGGGAGACAGAGGGTTTGATGGTCTGGCTGGACTTCCTGGTGAAAAAGGACACAGAGTAAGTCGTTTTATGGTTCTATAAAAAGTGTGGTTTTGTATGATGTGAAATTATGTTGGTTTGTTGTGATGTGTGCCACTGTTAAATCTAAATGTTTGTTGTTATAGGGTGAACCTGGTCCCTCTGGACCTCCTGGTGGTCCTGGAGAAGATGGAGAGAGGGTAAAAAAAAAAAATCACAATTTCACACTTTTGTTTTCCCTTTATTTCCATTTGGTTGTATTAACCTGAGAGAGCTGATAGAACTAAAGAGGTGCATGCTCGTGTCTGATGTATGAACTGCTATTGTTATGTTGCTGCAGAAAGACAGAAATTACGCCAGAGCAGAACTTCTTCCTCTTACCAATCTCACCTTTTTGTCAGCATCTGAATTTTACTTCCTCTAGCGCTCCCCGTCTCCCCTTTCTCACTCAATTTTCTCCTTAATATTTTTTTTGATCTCAGCACACCTTTATCTGCTTCCAGTCTCCCTCTCCATCCTCATTACCAACAGCTGATGCAACCTGATCCCCTCTTCCCCTGCTTTGTCTTTGTGCTTTCTCATTATCTCTTGCTCCCTGTAACACACACAAACACATCCTCACTTTCTCCTCCATTATCATTCACCGTCTGTTCCACATTCTGACTCATTCTCTCTCTTTCCCAGGGAGATGATGGTGAGGTCGGACCCAGGGGACTTCCTGGTGAACCAGTGAGTGATCACATGTATTACCATTCAGTCGTATCCTGAGAGATTGTATGGTAGAGCTAAAAGCTCAGGGCTCGCTCTCATCATGTCGGTGTGTTAGCGAACAATCATATGGTCTGACGATAGCATATATCATTTGCAGACTGCAGACACTGTTCACATTCCTATAAATGGAGATTTTTTCCACACTATATTGCTGAAAAGTACACGTTGATCAGGCTTTGCTAGTGTTTCATCTGTACAAAAAAATCTTTGGAGGTAAGAAATGCAGGCAGCTCAAATCAAGCTTGTTATAATAGCCTCCTACTCTCTCAGGCCGGATGTTCCCCACAGAGTGTTGGGTGGGGAGGGGGCACCATCAGAAAGCCCTTGATATCTCTGGTTATGATTTATTTTGTCCACCAGGGTGTGCTATACTGGTTTGAATTCAAACTGCCAGGACAATACGGCTTGTTAGGTAACTGTAGCTGTGAGGCAAAACACAGAAATTCAAAGCCTTGTTTGATAGGCATAGTTGTGAGGAATGAATGTGTAGTTAAGAAAAAAAGTAGCGGCTTCTAGCTTTCCATCAAAATGTGTCTCTGTAGAATATCCTCAAGGACATTTTGGAAGTCATGTTTTTTCCAGAAGTATAATTATGAAACTTGATTTAGCTGAACGTGTGTAATAATTCATCAAGCCACTCACAGGTGTGATGTCATTCTCAGTGTCGTTTCCCTTCTTTTCTCCTAGGGGCCCCGGGGTTTGCTCGGACCAAAGGGACCTCAGGGACCTCCCGGACCCCCTGTGAGTCCTTGTACCCTCCTCTCACCTTTCATATCCACGCTGTTACCATAGATTTACTGTTTAGAGAGCAGAATCAATTTTTAACCATCTCACAGGCAACGAGAACGAAAGAAACTGCAAACAACACCCATAGGGAAATAGAAAACTCAATATATCTCAGACAGCATACACAGAGAGTGGCATATGTTATTGAGTTTAACTTCAGCATTTCAGACAAATGTACAGTGGAACAAAGCTTAAACCTAATGTGTATACTGTTTCAACAGAATTAATTTAACATGGGCATCAATCAAATGGCTTAGTTTGAACTGCTATAGCAGGATGTAGAGATCCCAGATTTCCCTGACACAGTATGTGTGATCTGTATGTGCTGAACATTGTGTTCATCTCCTCTGCTTTAGGGTGTTACTGGAATGGATGGCCACCCTGGACCTAAAGGAAACATTGTAAGTGAAGCTGGAAATGATTAAGCTGAGACCAGAGACCATTCATTTCCAAGATAAAACCAATAAACACAACATACACAGCGATCACAGAATCTCAAAATGCACCTATTTAATCTATTTCTGTTTATTTTACCCTCAAATCCACAAAACTGCCTCATGAGCCATCTCTCACTTACATTCACACACAAACACACACACACACACTCTCCTGGACAATCAGAGGATACTTAAGAGATAATGAAGAATAGACAGGCTGTGTTTAGATCCATTTGAGCAGTCCACCATTGCCAGTTGTATCATTCCAGGTCAATTTCTGGTAGTGCATGGCCATAATGAGAAAATACCTGGCTAGAGCAGCTTGTCTGTTTCTGTTGGGAATGTTCCAACTAGGTAGAGATGGAAGAACAACAGCTTTCCCAGACTCCTGGACTAGGGCAACATAATTGATTGCCAGTTTTCTGAGAGGGAAGATGTTTGGTTTTTGTGTTTCAGCTGTTTTTTTCATTAGGAAAGTAGATTTGAGACTGTGTAGAATGTCTATTTAGGTATAAGGTAATTATACAGTGTTGCGCTGTTGTACGGCTTTTAATTTATGACTGTTCAGAGCAACATTTCACTTTTAATGGACCATATGGAGCAACAAATCACTCTTACCTTCATATGGGCCGTTTTACTCAAGTAAATAAAGTCATCAATCTTTGTATTTATAATGAGATTTATAAAATTACCTTTATGTTTTTTTCAGGGACCTCAAGGAGAGCCAGGACCTCCTGGACAGCAAGGCAACCCAGGTGCCCAGGTCAGTGATAAACAGGTTGTCTGACATCAGATTTTTCTCTCATACGTCAAATAAAATGTTCTGAGCGTTTTGTATCCTTTCCACAGGGACTTCCAGGGCCCCAAGGAGCCATTGGACCTCCAGGAGATAAGGTAAGATATCACATGATCACCGAATCTGAATAATTATAATGTGAAACAAGCCTTTCTTGCAACTCCAAAGGAAAAAAAACTGCCTAAATAAAAGCTTAATAAGCTCAATAAAATGTTAATAAACACAGACCCCAAATCTATAAAACTGCAGGAAATTGTCCTGTTAATTTGCATGAGCTGAGTTCCAAATCCTTATCACGGTGTTATGCAAACGCGTCGCCGTCCCCAAAGCAGGACCAAATAGTGCCTAGTAGACAGTAAGGACAGATTTTAATCCTGATACATTTTAATCCAATTTCAGCTACATCACATTTGCCCGTCTAGGTGGTAGGTGTTCCGTTTATTATTGAACTGCTGGAAGAATGAATAATGTAGATATTATGTTTATCCTGACTATAAATGAAATATTAGAAGGCTATGGTATTTGATGAAGTATAAGTGAGTGAAATAAAGAATAGATGCAAGGTCAATTATTTGAAAATTTGGTTCAAAGAAGTAATCAAAAGCACAGTTTGATTATTAATCATACAAACACAGACATTCTGGATGATTTAATAAATATAAATGATAAAAAGTTTTATAATCCTGAAGTCAATACATCACTAAATCTTTGACACAAAGCAACCTGCATTGTTACATGTAGACTATTTGCATGTTTTAGTGAAACACGGGCTGAAGTTATAAAAAGAAAGAGGTAGTGAGAGCAAGAAATTCACACCCTGTCGCCATATTGATTCATCTTTTTACCCACCATGCTAGTGGCTAATATTCATGGTTCCCAGTGGATGAATGCTACTGACTTTTGCAATCCCGTAACTTTTTTGTAGCGAACCATAAGGTTTTTGGGAAATGTCTTGGCAACTATTGGATAGATGGGCATGAAATTTTGTACACACATCCATGTCCCCCTCAGAATTAATTATAATAATGTTCGTGATCCCTTCACATTCCATTTAGTGCTATCATTAGGTCAAACTTTAATTTAATATTTGCAAAACTTATGTTGCCATTAGCCTCAGTCAACTTTATGTTTAATGCTAATTAGCAAATGTTAGCATGCTAACACACTAAACTAAGATGGTGAACATGTTAAACAGTATACCTGCAAAACATCAACATGTTAGCATTGTCCCTGTGAGCATGTAAGCAAGCTGACATTAGCATTTAGCTCCAAGCACTGCTGTACATTAGTGCACCCTCACAGAGTTGCTAGCATGGCTGTAGACTCTTGTTTTTACAGTCTCTGTATTCTCGCAGACTTTTATTACACTTAAAACCTTTGATTGCCTTGCGCAGTCTCACTTTGTGATGTCTTATTTGCCCTAACATCTCGTCTTGTCTTCTGTCTAGGGTCCCACTGGAAAGCCAGGCTTGCCAGGAATGCCAGGAGCTGATGGTCCACCGGTGAGTTTTTATACCACACATCCAATGATATGTACGAAAGTGAAACAGCTTCTCCCTTTCTCCCTCTTTGTCTTTTAAAAACAATTTATAATTGGCATAAGTCAGATAAACAACATTTTCAAAGCACCACATCAAGTTTTAATGTTTGAAAACCATTTAACACGTTCAAAGCATACTGAGATAATTATTTGGCTGAAACATATACTGTATATGATATAATACATTACCACAGCTGTGTGACAATGGAACAACCCGCCCACACACAGATATACACAGTACATGAAAACACTCTCTCTCCCATCTCTGCACAGACAGCATAGAAGACACATGCACTAATTGCAGATGTGTCTTGGAAGGCACAAGGTGGCACCTAAGGAACATGAAAACAAGAGAGGCTGTGAAATATGAATAGGTGTAAAAAAATGGGGGATTTGATGAAAGATAGAAAAAGAGAGCCAGATGAGGCATCTTCCAATAAATGCAATATTCTCTTTCTCAATCTCAATGCGCCCTCTCTGGCCCTCATTTCCATCTTCTCTAGTGTCTGTTTCCTACTCCTTCCTCTCTCACATCACTAAAAACTGATAAGAGGCTCTGCAGGGCTCCCTTGTCTCATGAGAATGCAATCAAAAAACTTCCAGTTTTTTGTTTCTTTTTAGGTTTTTTTTTAAACAGACACCCATGTATACATTACATGTGTGCTTTCTGTTGTTTCTGCATTGTTTGTGTGTGCTCATGCATATACAAAATGTGTGCAATGTATTGTGAAGTCTCAAAACGGCAGTATATGCTTTTAGAGCCCAGTAATAGCCAGTAGTGCCTCTATAATGCTGTGCATTATGGATAAAAGTCCCAAATGATATTGGACACTAAAGGTTCTGATTCCAATTTCCCACTTTGATATGTCCTCTAGTAGTTTTACAACCTAATCCTTCAATTATAGGGGGTGTTGTAGTATTTATGGTGGTAATTGAAATGAGATGCAATATGAGATGCAATAATATTTCTCTTAATATTTAACAGGGTCACCCTGGAAAGGAGGGCCCCCCTGGGGAGAAAGGACACCTGGTAAGTTTTATTTCTTCCTCAATTTCTCTTAATTTTGGAGCTTGCGTTTGTTCTTTTCATAATTTTTTTCCTGCATTTCTAAGTTTCTTTTTCCTTTTGTTTGTCCTAGTTCAGACAAATTTGCATAAAACATTTTGCATTAATGTACTGTAGATAATACTTACTCTGTGGGTGCATGTGTGCTCTGTAATTGTGTGTGTGCGTTACAAGCTCTCACAAAACATCCTTCTCCCCAGGGCCCTGCTGGCCCTCAAGGACCCATTGGTTATCCTGGGCCCCGAGGCGTGAAGGTGAGTTCATTATCATCCAATGATAAATTCATGTGTAATATTATCATATACTAGTGCTTTGCAATTAAAACCTGTTATAGGCTAATAGTTTCCCACTATCTTATTAAAGTTCATATAAAAAAAAAAGCTGTATTAATAATTCCAAGGTTTGTCCAACCAACCCACTATGATTTTTTAAAAAGTTTTGTTTAACAAATTAAAACCTGTTTTCTGCCTAATTACATTCCTTTCAAAGAAGAACTGTATTGGTTTGTTCAATGGCCTCTGCTTTTTTTACAAAGATATAAAAACTATATTAGTGATGCAGAGATTAAGACAGTAAAGTCTACTTTTCAGATCTTACATCATTTAGCTCCCATGAGGTAGTGTGACATTAGTCACAGGGGCTGATAACGACTCAAGGCACACAGCCCTTCTCTTGCTTGGTGTCATTAGTAGCTGATAAAACCATGACAAAAGAAATCCCATCAAATAATTCTTGGCAAGAGGGTATGACTGATCCAATCATTAAAGCTTCCACTGAGAGAGGGGATCACACAAGTGGCTTGACTTCGAGCTAACAGTGCCCCTGTTACAAGGCCGAAGTCTGAAGTGTCTCCCTAGGAAGATGATAAGACTGGTCAGGAAAGGAAGTTTTGAGGATTTCATAAGCTAAAATGCAAACGAAACACATCTAAATTCATCCATCACAGGGAGTATCCTGCATAGCACACTTGACAAATGTTAAAAAAAAAAAAAAGCAGTGACAATCAGCTACATCAGATCATTTTTGGGACTTTGCAATCTTATTTTAGAACAACTGTAGCAATCACACTGGTGGTGAATATCCTCCTGTCCTAGTGGGACTTAATCCTCTACAATTCAAAACCCCCCCTTTGTCCAATATGCACCCTGTCAACCTGTAACCTCTGTCTGTTCTTGCATCACAGGGAGCCGATGGTGTACGCGGTCTTAAAGGAAACAAGGGTGAAAAGGTAAGAGAGCTCGGACTGTTGACTAAGAAAAGTGACTGCGTGAAAAGAAGAGACTATGAACTTCAGAGAAATTGTATAATTTGTATGAATTATTCTGATTAATGGTAATGATGATGAGAGTGGTGGTGGTCTTGCATGAACCGTTTCATGCTAATGATAATCTCAATGAAATCCTGTAAAACTCATCTGAATTGTGCTACAGAAGAAAAAAATGCAATGAAGAGTTTCTATGGCAACAGGGGATCTTGCCAAGACTCCAAATCTCTCTGTGTGTGTGTTTGAGTGTGTGTGTGTGTGTGTGTGTGTGTGTGTGTGTGTGTGTGTGTGTGTGTGTGTGTGTGTGTGTGTGTGTGTGTGTGTGTGCATGTGTGTGTGTGTGTGTGTGTGTGTGTGCGTGCGTGCGTGCGTGCGTGCGTGCGTGCGTGTGTGTGTGTGTGTGTGTGTGAGAGCTTGTCTTTGAGTGTGACTTTTCTATGAATACAACTCAAATAGTTTCAGCATCTGTATTATCCAAATCCTCCTTCATTACATCCTCACCTCTCTTTATTCTCTTGCTAGGGAGAAGATGGCTTCCCTGGCTTCAAGGGAGATATGGGTATCAAGGGCGACAGGGTAAGGCTTCTTTGTTTATATTCTACTCAGCTGTATGTGCTAATCACGTCTTGACTGCTGGAAGCATCATCAAATGAATTAAACTAATTAGACAACTGTAACTTCTGCACTCTGAATGGTTCTTGGTGCTAAGTTTTGTTGGGGGCAACCTTTATTCGAACTAAGTAAAAGTACCAACCACTTCTATCGCGTTAGCCCCTCATGGCCCATGTGGCTGTGACTACTGTGGGATTGTGGGTAATGAGCAAACATAAGGTGTTGTTCCAATTGCCAGCTGTTAGTGTGTGCGCGTGGGAATGTGTTTATGTGAGCAGTTTCCAACGCCTTCTCTATCCCCTCTGCCACTTTCCAGTCAGTCCTAACCTCAGCAACTTCAGGAGACAAGCACAAGTTTTACATGTTTACCCAGCAACAGCTTCCTTTTCTTAACTGCATTAGGGATTTACACTGTCAAGTCATAGGAAAAACACCTTTTTCGGTGAGAAACACAACTCGCATCCAGTCCTTTCTTCAAACATAAAAACCCCCAATCCCTGACCAGGCTGTCTATAGCTGAGTGCAGAAAGGAAGGAGAAATCAATGGCTCTTTAAACCCTTCAAACCCAGAGAGACACGGGTCTCCAGTCTGTTGTCCTCTGGAGATGTAGCAGATCCAGATGAAAGCAAAGATTTGAGGAGGCCCTCTGCTCTGGAGGAGACACACATGGACTAGAATCAAAATCACTCACTTTTGTGAGCATGCCTATGAAAAGTGTGTGTGTGAGTGCTCAATTTAAAGTGTTCTCTTTGATGAGCTTGCAACTGCAAGTCAAGTACAGTTTGCTTGATGCCGTTTTATGTGTACTTGAGTGTGGGTGTGCGCACGCACTCGATTGCTTGTGCAACTCTGCGCAAGCCTTTAACTAGATACCTTTCACACACCACTGGGTCTCCGCAGCAACGTCTGGTTGTCAGAGCGAGTTTGCACTCTATCATTTAGTGTGTGTCCTGCTAGAAGGAGAGCACACTTAAGGAGAAAGCCATAATGGGATCGCTAACTGCTTTGTGGGGCAGGCAGCAAGGGAAAATAGCCTTGCTTGATCCTTTAAGCAACTTTATACTCACAACAGTTTTAAAAGGGTGACCTGAATTACCCAGAATGTTTGGACTTGTTTACTAAACAAGAAAAATCTGTTATCTGGTTCCTCATGTGACACAGATGTGTATGAATAAGATTGAGTTGTTGTAAACGAATTATATATTGCAGTGTGAATCATTTTCTTTTTTATTATCGAGTGGGGACATGACAATACCCCATATATAGGGCTCTCATGAAATAAACAAAACTGTTGGAACTTAGGCAGAAATATTTGTAGGACTCCACTCATAGTGGGAAACTGATTGAGAGCATACTGTAGGGTTTTGAGACCTTAATCTCTTTGGGGATTCTGACCACCAGCGGCACTATGGAGCAATGTTGCGATCAGCGCACAAGGAAGTGCATGAGCATGTGCAAAACACAATAGACATTCTCGCCAACTGTAGAGGGCAGTAATGCGAATGTGTAATGTGGTGTTTCACACTGATCCGCTGATTCACAGTTGGTGGCAGTAGCGGACCGAGAAACATACAGTAACAACGCACCGACAAAAGGCAGGGAAGAGGGACAATGCTAACCAAAGCAAACATCAATGTAAACAATTCAGGTTTTAATGTAGGTAAAAAGTATATTTGATGACAAGGAAAATACATTCAACATGTTTGTTAATTCTCAACATGGTTGTAAAAAAGAAAACTCCACCTGGTAGCTTAAAGAACAAGGTAGATGTATGACATTCAGTTACAAGTATGTGTTCAGACAGGTCGTCCAGTGCATTATGTTTAAGAATAAAGGCATGAAATAAATTCTTGTTTTTTCCAGGGGGAGATTGGATCACTAGGACCCAGGGGAGAAGATGGTCCAGAGGGGCCAAAGGGTCGATCAGGTCTCCCAGGAGATGCTGGTCCTCTTGGCCCCACTGGTGAGAAGGTAAGCTTCTTTTGCCAGTTTGGCTCCTAAATTTCACACTGATAAAACAGAATAAAAACCCAAGTTGTTATTTTGTATCATCAGTCATGTTTGATATATGATCTAGGATGGTGGCTCAGCAGGGCTTAACAAGGAAAATTGTTTTTCCGATAGGTCTGCTCTGAACAGCAACCGATTTTTCACTACTGCTGCTCTTGAACCAGCTGAGAGGATAAAATAGATTCAGTTCTTAGCATTCTTTGTTGAACTGAACACTATGTAAGCTGTTGCTGACAGTACTTAAGCCGTTTTTCTGGTTTAAAAAAAAGAAAAACTTCATTTATTCGCCTGGGTAATGCAGCCTCTTGATGATCTTTCACTAAAGGTTAAAAATTTGCTTGAACAGATGTTGAGTATTGTTTAGACTGTACTAACAAATCCATGCATATTTGATTTGGCAAGTCATTAGCCAACTAAAACAAAAAGTTGGAGTGAAAACTGTGTTATTTTCCACTGTAATCACAGTACATGTGTTTGTTACCCTTAAAAACTTCTCTTTATAGTGAAGTGCTTTTTCTTAATCAGAATTGTACAACTATTTGCATTATGGCAGTTACACAGCATTATAGATGTCAACTCTGGTCTGTATCTGGATCACACACGTGGTATCAGCTGAGTCATTCTCATATATAAGCAGATTCTGCACAACAGCCAGCGTTTCTACATTCAGACATTGAGTTGATTCTAATAAATGCCGCTGTGTTTAGCAGATGCTTGTGCATATTTTAATGTAGTTTTTACTAAGAATACCAATATTCTAATTGTGTACATTCACAGCTGTACAAATGTAGTATAAAGTGGGCCTCATGCAGTCTGCTTGTCTTGCATTTGGATTGGCAAGATACACATTAGGAGATCATCATTGTTTAGAATTTCTACTGATAATTGATTATTTACTGATAATTTGATTATTTTTCTCATTACTGATAACCCATAAAAATACTAGATATTTGATGTCCAAGTCACATTAATTGAATATATAAGTGTCTTATATATTTAATGTATTCATTCAAAGCATCATGCAATATTGACTTGTATAATGTTGGCATTGACCCAAAAAAGTGAAATAGAACTGATTTTAAATGAGACGTTCACTTTACTACTCAGCGAGTAAAGTTCCATGTGTCTGGAGTTAGCTTTGTAAAGTTTGAAAAATAACCCTGATTTGTGTTACACAGTGGAGTTTTGCAGGTTGAAAGAAGTTGGCATTTAGGAGAATAAGCAGTTGACATGCATTATGGGAACTGTAGGCTCCAGCATTCTTGGAGCTTGACCCACACTAGGCACTGAAAGTCGGCCTTTGCTTAATCAGTTTCGACGACTGTATTTTTTTACATGTATCTAATTAGTCCCCCAACTTTATGGAAGAGCAGTTATAAATTGCTGGAGAAACCTTTCAAGTAAATCTAAAAACAAATTTGGATTTTCTTATTTACAGGGAAAACTTGGAGTTCCCGGATTGCCAGGATACCCAGGAAGACAAGGACCAAAGGTAACTGCAAACACATTGCTAAACAATATTGTCATTGATTCACTGATTTCAGAATGGAGTAACTTGAAAATCAGATACGGAACACAATTTGGCCAAAATGTCACTACAGACACGCATTTTTCTGTGTACATTTGAAAGAGAATGAAAAATGCTTTGCTGAACTTTTGATAGTTCACCCTTTAGCCTTTCTGAGGCAAAGCTGCAGTCTGACAACTGGACATGCTTGAAGCTCCCTGATCAAAGAGCCAGGGATTTAAGTATGCCTTTTGGTGTCAGCACTCAGCTCCTGACACGACAACAATAAAACACTACTTTTCCTTATGGTGCACCCAGTTTCCTGTTGCATTTAAAAAGCCTGGGGTATCTCGGGATAAACAAGGGATTTAATATTTAAGGTTTGTTTTCTCAAATGATTAATTGCTGTCTTTCTAACACACAGGGATCTCAGGGTTTCCAAGGTTTCCCTGGCGCCAATGGAGAGAAAGGAACTCGGGTACGTCAGATACAGTTCTGAATATTCTTCTCATTCCTGCAAGGGTTGGATCATTACAGGCCTAGCACTGGAGACTGACTCCTGTCCCAGCTCCAGATTTATCAAACTAGAAGAAGTCGCATGGCTCTAAAATATAGATTCTTCCCAAGAACAGTGAGTCAGTTGCATTCCTTCTTCATTACCACTTACACAACTCATTTCAAACCACCAAAAGCATTGTTTATCACTTTGTTGTACTTGAGCAGTGTTTCATTGTCTTTGTTTAAGGGATGGGCCATTGGGCCTGCCTGCAAGAGTAATGGTTTGTCGCCACAAGTGGAGCAAGGCACACATAGCTTTTCATCTTCACAAAACCTTTGTGAAGTTTATGAGACCAAGCCAACAAACAGAAAGGGATAATAGAGCCATTAGCATAGTTTCACAGCACTTGTTTGAAACTTAAAAGCCACACAAAAGATGAAATTGTTTTTCTCATTAAAATTGTATGCAGCCACTATAACTGCAGTATTTCTGTAAAGTCATTATATTGTGTATTATTTTTATTAAGCTGTCCTATTCAGAGATAGAAATGGATGTAATGTAAGTGATAATAAATATTGATGGTAAATTTGAAAAAGGTAATTCCTAATTAATGATAAAAGATTATCTCAGATCTACTAAATGGCACAATTCTGTAAAAACCTGCTCGCAAATGTCACAGTCCGCTGGCTTTGGATTCATCTCTCTCACCTCTTAATGCTGTGAGTGCCACTCCTTTGATCATTGTATGTGCTCTTCGTGTCTACAGGGAACAGCAGGAAAGCCTGGCCCACGCGGACAGAGAGGACCAACGGTTAGTCTTACTCAGCAGACTCTAAGCTTATATACAGATGGCAAGCTTGGCACCTGAGTGAAAGTGGCGGTTCAACCTGGGCATGCTTGAGGGAAATCCAAACTGAGACAATAATTAAGCTCAAGAGTTGCAGGTCACAGATAACTCTTGGGACCCTTTCTTTGATTTTAATCACGTTGTCTTTTCTGAAGGGGCCTAGAGGAGAGAGAGGGCCAAGGGGACCAACAGGAAAAGCTGGACCAAAGGTGCATAGAATATTTCACTGCCAGTTATTATACTGCATATTTTGTTATCTAAGCCCACCATTTAATTCCTCTTTTTGTCTCTTTAGGGTAACTCAGGAAATGACGGCCCACCAGGACCTCCTGGTGAGAGGGTACGTACCATCACGTACACATCAAGAGTCATTTTAACGTGATGACATCCATCGTTTTACATGAGAGACAACTGATCATTGACCAGCGGCCATTTGTTGTTTGTTTTAGGGTCTGCCAGGGCCTCAGGGACCAACAGGTTTCCCAGGACCAAAGGGTCCTCCTGTAAGTCCAAACTCATACACCACACACGGCTCTCTGTATAAACCCATCCTGTTTTCTGTCATTCAGTTCAGTACTGTACTGTACTGTAATGTACTGTATATTCTAATGGATTTGTGTATTTTTCAGGGACCTGCAGGGAAAGACGGACTGCCTGGACATCCTGGCCAGAGAGGAGAGACTGTGAGTAAGCTTGTCTGATTATTCTGCTCTTGATCTGTGTTCCACCAAATCAGTTGCTGACAATTCTTTTTATTTCTCTGTGATAAACAGGGATTCCAAGGCAAGACTGGTCCTCCTGGTCCTCCAGGTGTGGTTGGACCTCAGGTGAGTCACAGCCACTGACCATCTTGGTCCTCCCTTACATGTATTATCAGTGATGGTTTCGCTTTACATTTGTATAGATTTGGTTGCACAGCTTCTATTGAATGTAGTGTTTTAAAAGTTATACTTGGTGTTGTAAAGGTGCTGTTGAAAATCTGTCTTTGCAAAAAGACAACAGAAACCTGTAGGCTTCAATTAAGATGTGCACTATTAAAGTGAGATTTCACATTCCCAGCATTTTGTCTATTTGACAAAAAAAAGATCTACCTTCATACCTATATCTCAAGAGCCATGACTTAAGTGTAGTTTACATTCATTCAATGGGCTCTTCATCCATTATGCATAAACGTTTAATAGACTTTCCCTCCCAAACCCTCTGCTAATGCCAGCTGAGAACATTGATGATAACAGAGCTGTATGTGGCCTTAATGACTAGTAGGCCTCCCACACAGCAAATGCTCATCTTCTCTGCGCCATATTTTGTAATAGCTGGAGAAATTATAACATTATATTTAAATTGCTGATTTTGCTCACAGCGTTCCTTCTGCCATCATCTTATCTTGTAGTTTCTCTTCTTCACACCTTCTTCACACATGCTGTAGTGTCCATAATTATATTTATTTTTTGTATTTTTATCTTCAATTGTAGGGACCAACAGGTGAGACTGGACCAATGGGAGATCGGGGCCACCCTGGACCCCCTGGCCCACCTGGTGAGCAGGGTCTACCTGGAGCTGCAGGGAAAGAAGGAGCCAAGGTGAAGCCTGAATCTCTGTTTGATATCTTGTTTTTTTAAATTATCCTATCAGTATAATGCATACCTTTTAATAGCACTTTTAACATTTGTTTCCCTTCCAGAGTTTTTGTTTTATAGGGTGATTTAAATACATTCATCTAAGTATAATTTTGAACATACAACCACAGAGTCCCTAATTTTGCATTTATAGAATTAATATCCTTGTGCTCTGACCTACAGGGTGATCCCGGTCCTGCTGGCCCAGCAGGTAAGGACGGCCCTCCTGGGCCAAGAGGTTTCCCTGGAGAGAGAGGTCTTCCTGGCCCTGTGGTTAGTATTGCCTTCTGACCCGATTCAGTACAGTAGCTCCTTACAAATTTAATATCTTTCACAGCTTGATTATTGCGTAATTGTCCTGGGCTATAAATTTGCTGTAAGACTGTGGTGAACCTCAAGAATCCGACATGAGATAAGATCCCTGAGTGGGCTTCAGTAGAGGAACAGTGTGCTCTAGGCTGTTTATTTTTTAAATTTTTTAATTCTAACTTGACAAAGTCATGTCCTGGTTGTTATGCAATCCACACTTATTTGTTGGCAGAGACAGCTTTTCATTTAAGTTTAGGGTTGCAGAAATTATGCGATATACCTGTTCCTTCGTAATGTAATGTATGCATGCAGTTTTGGTAAATAACTGTTCTCCCCGTCTGCTCTCAGCCTCCACCTTCGGGACTATAGGAGGTTTTCCATCTCAAGCTGAGCCTGTTTGAAGATAGGGAGTTCAGTGTAAGGCAGGATGTGTGCTTCCCCATCAGATGTGTTTGTTTTCTGAAGCTTTCATTTTATTTTATTCTGCAGGGGGCTCATGGCCTGAAAGGGAATGAAGGTCCTCATGGCCCCCCTGGCCCTGCTGTGAGTACTATTTACTGCATCCTCAGTTTGTCACTTTCTCACTCTTGCTCTCACCTTCCATATTCTGTGCCCATCTCTGGGAATTGTCTTCATAGTTAATTTCCCACACTTACTTGTTCCAGGCTTTTACCAAATATAATGATATGCAGTTTGCTACTTAAATAAAAGAGGTCTGACCTGTTTGGTAGGTGAGATGTGCCTGGTATTGGTGGTTTTGTTTCAGTGTTAAAACTCTGATGTCTTTGATATTAATTCTGATAACTGACTTAATTACTATGCGGTGGTACTGTAGGGTTCTCCTGGTGAACGTGGTCCTGCTGGCCCAGCTGGACCTACAGGTCTTCCTGGACGTCCTGGCCCCCAGGGACCTCCAGGCCCTGCTGGAGAGAAAGGTGGACCGGTAAGAACATCACATTATAGAGATTACTGTGATATGCAGAAAAATAGAAAAAATAGCAAATTTAGCATGGCTGACAACATGGTGTTGTACAATGACATAAAACAATATTATAGGGAGAAAAAGGACCTCAAGGCCCAGCTGGAAGAGATGGTATTCAGGGACCTGTGGGTCTGCCTGGACCTGGAGGACCTCCTGGACCACCTGGAGAGGATGGAGACAAGGTGAGTTTCTTTTCACTGTGTTTTTTCCCATCCAGGTAATGAGAAATTCAATGAAATTCAGTAAACCTGCATTGAAGCTTTCAGTTTTTTAGCACACTACATCACACACACACACACACACACACACACACACACACACACACACACACACACACACACACAGATATAGTACATACACACTTACCACCTTACAAAGACACTAAACTTTACAGTTGAGATCTAAGCCAGATGTCCTCATCTCTTTCCCAGCGACTTTTAAAGCTGGAAGGGGAATTTGTCTGACAGAGTTTGCATCGATTACCAGATATTTAAAACGTGAACCTGCCTAGTTGCTGCATTGTACCCTTCTGTACAAACAAAGGAGAGGGAGGAATTTTGTGGCAGTGACAGAATGTGTGAAAGTGACCCTTTAGTATTCAGAATCAAGACAAATTCCTCATCCCCTCTAAAAACGTTTGCAGGAAGATCAGCTGCAGAGATACTCAGAGGATAATCTCTTATCCTTTGAAGAATGCCTCGGTTCTTAACTGGTCTTACAGTGGTCCCTGCAGTGTAGAGGGACACAGAGAATACAGAGGGTATTTGCCATGCAGATAAAAAGGATCTCGCAAGCTAATGTTTACACACATTCAGACACTTTCTCATTATAAGTCCTATCCACGGGGAATGGCTAACAAAGTGCATTGTGTGACTCAAACCCAAAAGTAAGTTACTTTGGCTTTGGTGGTTACTAAAATTATTTCTGCAAACACCCACAGCATGTGGAGGCTTTGAAAGAATAGTGCAAGGTCCTTGGTTCCTGGAATTCTGGTGCAAACAGGTTGAGATGGGACAAATGATCTCTTCTGTTTTGGCTGCCAGTAGCACCATTGATTCAACCATCACAAGCCTCCTTCAGATGTGAGCTATATTTGTCACCATTCGAAGAAAAGGAGTGATGTCATTGAAATATCCACAGCCAGATCTCTAAAAAAATGTATTTTCAAAGGAGGGATATTGTTAAGTGTAGGTTTTATTGTGCTCTGACATGTCATCTTCGGGTTATTTGATAAAAATTTAAAATTATCATTGTATTTTATCTCCCTCTCACTTGTGTATTACTTTGAATTGAGGGGTTTATCTGTCTTCGTTTCACACTGTGATCATTTTATTCTTCAGGGAGAACTTGGAGAGCCAGGCCAGAAAGGAAGCAAGGGTGACAAAGGAGAACATGTAAGTTGCTTTTTATTTACAGCATTATAGAATAGTCATTTATTCATTATGTTACATCCTGAGATTGTGAGGCTAATCCAGTTTTCTTGTGAATACATGGATTTTGAATAGTGAAGGATAAAACTTTTTACAGTCATTTTGATGTATTCCTTCTCCATTGCAGGGTCCACCTGGTCCTACTGGCCCTCAAGGACCTGTTGGAGCGCCTGGTCCTGCTGTAAGTGTCCATCCTGGATTGTGGATTTAGATCATTCAGCGCCTCATATACCGTATCTGTTAGGCTAACAATGCCTCCAACATTTTTTATGCATCTCCTGATTGCGACCGCTTTATCTGTCACATTGTGCAGGGTGCAGATGGTGAGCCTGGTCCCAGAGGTCAGCAGGGTCTGTTCGGCCAGAAGGGAGATGAAGGAGCAAGAGGATTCCCTGGACCCCCAGGCCCAGTTGGGCTGCAGGTGCGGACTACAATGAAAAATACATCTGTGGACAAATGATATCATTAAGAAACACTGGGATGATATGATTAAATCCTCTGCGCACTCCTCAGGGCTTGCCTGGACCACCTGGTGAGAAAGGTGAAACTGGAGATGTTGGTCAAATGGTAAGATCATAATGGAGAATTAATTTAAGTTTAAACACATTCTGAGTGACTGTGTTATTATGTAATACATTACATTACAAACAGTATGTAAGTGAAATGTATTTTTAAATTAAACTAACTCCTCTCTTCCCCATAGGGTCCACCTGGCCCCCCTGGTCCCAGAGGCCCCTCAGGACCCCCCGGGGCCGATGGCCCACAGGGACCTCCTGGCGGTATCGGCAATCCTGGCGCTGTAGGAGAAAAGGTAAACCTCTGTTCGGTTTCTGGTTTGATCACTTCTAATTGGTAACTTTGTCGCTCCAAATGAGCATGCTTGAACAGAGGTGGGTGGAATGGTGCAGTTGAGGTTTTTGTGTAAGCACATCAGGTAGCATAGTGCCATTTTAATGGTCCTTTTATGCATGTAATTGCACCTCTTTTTAATTTACACCTGCTGCCACTTTAGTTGGTATAAGTGTAAACACAGACATCTCCTAAGTCACATAAACTCCTTTCAGTATGTTGTTTTGTGCATCTCTTTATTTGATAGTAATTATATCTATCTTGTAGGCAATTACCTAAACGCACAATTTTAATCACTTTAGTAAACAGATATTTAGACGGAAAAAATTAGAACACATTTTATTTTAATTCAAGTCTGCAGCCTAACAATCCGGAAATCATTGTCTACCAAAATAATTGTGTGGACGTAATTACACAGAAATGGTGATTTCATTGTCTCCCAGAACATTAATTCAAAAAGGTACGACAACAGCCTAATATTTTGACTGCTGTATAATCAAATTTATGCTGCTGTGTATTCGCGTTTTGGGGCCCCGCACTTTCCAGATAAGAAAAGTTTTCTCATGGAGAAGAAGCCAGTCTGGTCTGAAACTGTCCGTGGCTTGAGGAGCTATTGTGTGGCCATCATGGAAACCCACTCCACCTGCTGAAAGGGATTCATTCAACTGACAGCGTATTCATCCTGCTACAGCCTTTTTTCCAAGTGGAACCTCTGGAACAGTTCCAAAAATATTGTGTGCCGTGTCTCTATAGGTTGGATTTTTAATTTAAATTTTTAGCTTATGCAATTTTTCCAGAGACATAGAAAGCACAACAAAGTGTCCCCAAATGGGCTTGATGTCATGAATCCCACCCCAGTATGGCAACTGGCAAATTTTTCATTGTAACCTGCCTATGAGACAGGTGTGATAGAGTTTCCATCCAGTTGACTGGTTTTATAACACTCTGGAAGAGGCAGATTCAGTGCGCTATCACTTTGTTCGAGTGTTCTGCGGTAAAGACTGTGAATGATACCTCTTTACAAGGCATTTGCAGCCATTAATATTTCCCATGCCTATTTATAAGTTACCCTTTTAAAGTGGGACATGATCATTTTTTCTGCTGCAGAGTGACAGATGCACAACAAATCTAATGGACAGGCTGCCATCCCCAAAAGAACTGTTGCTGAGGGGAGAGAGTACGAATAAATACTCAACGGCACTGTACTTGCAATTCTAAGATGATAAACACATTATTAAAGGCAGCTCTCATAAAATCAACTCCCACTCTTATTTGTTGCTGCCCTTTCATTATGAAAGGCCTGCTTTTGCAGCTGCTTGAGTGCAGTGCTGTGCACTTTTAAGCTCAATTTCTGTCTGTAATGATAGCGTGATTTGTTTTATCTGGTTCAGTCAATAGATTCACCTTTTGCTCCTTTATAATCCTCCTGAGAATAGACTGTCCTTCTCCTTTGTAAACAAACATAGCGCTCTTTTGGCTAATCGTGCTTGAGCTGATCTGGCATTTCATTTGCCAAACCAGGGAGCTGGCAAGCAGCTGCGCTCAGGCTTTTTCTGTAAACACATCCCTCATGTAGCAGTGATGAGCAGCTGTCTTTCATGCTCTCAGTTTCCCTGTTCTCAGCAGATTCTACCAGCGTCCCTGTGGTGGAAATGAGCAGGCTATTGTAAGGGTGGAGTCATGGCCTGTGCAAGGCTTCTCAGATGCAACATTGCATAAAGACCAGTGTACGCTCCTAATACAGGAGGATCAGTCATGGTTTTAAACAGGCGTACCAACTACTTAGAGTGGATTTATGACAGCAGCAAGAGGGGTTCTGGAAGACAGCCAGACACTAATTTAGAGTTTCGGTTGATGTTCACAATACAGAACTGTTGTTCATGCTAGAGAAAATCTGGATATGCTTATTATAACACATCACTGTGCATCTTGTCATCGGCTTTGCAGAGCTGTGCTATCAATTGGTGCCTTCTTCCCCAAACATGATATGGGTTAAAATTTTTCCCTGAAACAGGTGTTTGGCAGAGTGCATCTGCAGTAAACCGCAGAAGGGAGGATGTTAGAATTACATGTGACAGTGAATAACGATAGTGCCCAGTGTATAGGCGATTCAACAGGACAACTCTCCAATAAGGCAGGAGGACGAGGACAAGACATATGGGCAGGGTCCAGGGAAAACAGTGAGGTCAGCGCCCCCTTTGCCCCAGCTACCCAATCTACCTGCACTTGATGAATTGAAATCTCTCGTGTCATCTGTTTCTATCCCCTTTTGGGGGACAAGGGCACCGGGACAGTGAGAGCTGCTGTAAATGATGGGATTTTTAGAACCATGTTGGATCAATAAATCACCTCTCTGATAATGTATATCTCTCTCTCACCCTCTAATATCTCCTCCCCCTCCCCCTCTCTCTCTGTCTCTCTTATCAGGGAGATGCTGGTGAAACAGGAGAGCCAGGTCTTCAGGGCGAAGTTGGCCCACCAGTGAGTTCTCATTCTCATTTCTCAATTTTTTACATGACAACCAACAAAGAATGAAAGGACCAATAATAATTTTCACCACTAAAGAAAAAGAATCAACAGCTAGACTACAAATGAGTTCAGTGATCATAGAGTACAATGAGGCTTATAAAGTTTCCTTTTCTGTTTTCCACTTTTTTTGCTACCAGTCTCTCTGACTTGGAATTTCTGGTAATTGTGTATTATTCCAGGGTCCAAGAGGAGAACGAGGAGAAAAGGGAGAGTCTGGTCCGGCTGGTGCAGCTGGACCTCCCGGCCCTAAAGGTCCCCCTGGAGATGATGGTCCTAAAGGCAGCCCAGTAAGTTCTATTCTACCTTCTGCTTAAGAAAAAACATGTAAAATGACAAGTCTCTTTCTCTCAGTATAGTCTCTCTATTTTACCTCACACAGAGCATCATATTGACCTGAAACTAAGTTTCTTTTCTCAAAAAAAAAAGTAATGCAGTTTTTATTGACTTTCAGGGTCCAAGTGGTTTCCCTGGTGACCCTGGTCCCCCTGGAGAGCCTGGTCCCGCTGTACGTATGGCATGAGTCATGAATTGTGCATCCTCTATTCTTTACAATTTGTTTTTGGTGTAATGCAGCATGACTGAGGTTCTGTTCAATTTTTATGCAGGGGTTGGACGGTCCACCTGGTGACAAGGGAGATGATGGAGAGTCTGGTCAGGCTGTGAGTGTCACTTTTCCGCAGTGCTGCATGTCATTACTGTAAAATGAACACTGTCATTTAAATTGCAAATTGTTTAATTTTCATTTAATTTTCACTCGCTGAATTTTTAAACCAGGGTTCACCTGGACCCACTGGAGAGTCTGGTCCCTCTGGACCACCAGGAAAGAGAGTAAGTACTGTCCTGTGCTCTCTCCTCGTCCTTGCAAAACTTTATCAATGTCAAAATGCTAAAATGTTCTGAGTTTGTATTCTTCAATATTAATCGCTGTCATCTATTTTTTAAATAGGGACCGCCTGGAGCAGCAGGACCTGAGGGAAGACAAGGAGAGAAAGGAGCCAAGGTAAAGCATCCAACAAATAACACAGATTTTACACCGACAATGTCAAAAAAACAACAAATGAGCACGAATGGTTAATGTGTATCTTTTTTTTTTGTCAAAGGGAGAGTCTGGCTTGGAAGGTCCCCAAGGAAAGACAGGTCCTGTTGGTCCTCAAGGATCACCTGGCAAGCCTGGTTCTGAAGGCCTGAGGGGTATCCCTGGCCCAGTTGTAAGTACAGTATTTCTTACCTTCACACCGATTCACCACAGTCACATTGAAGTTTTGAACTATTGTTAAATGTACATGCATGTAAAGCAAGTGTACATAAACAGTTTCCGATAAATGGCAGGACATAAGAGACATGCTATTTTTATTGAAATCCATGTTTTTATGTGAGCCAGGGATGAAAACACTATATAATTGGTATTTCTGTGCAGGGAGAGCAAGGTCTACCCGGTCCTCCAGGCCCAGATGGACCTCCCGGACCTATGGTGAGTAGAAGTGACTCCTGGCTTTTGAACTGAGGTATTTCACATAATATGTGCAGCTGATCTTAAACCATATTCAACTGTTATCCCTCTCATAGGGCCCTCCTGGTTTACCTGGTTTGAAAGGAGACTCAGGTGTCAAAGGAGAAAAGGTGAGCCACTCCTGCAAATGCGTAACTGTTATGAATGTTTTGATGTGGAGCGTAAGCTACAGTAATCGCTGTAACAAAGACTAATTAACCTATTTAATTACAGATTGATTAGATCTGTTGTTTTCCACCAGCCATCAGATCATTACCCTAATGATTAGAGGGTGTGTCAGATGGATATATTATAGGGCTAATGTGATGGTGTATTATTGGCTGTTGTATTGATAATGTGTGTGTGTTGTTCTCTGCCCTTAGGGCCATCCAGGTCTTATTGGTCTTATCGGACCCCCAGGGGAACAGGGAGAAAAGGGTGACAGAGGTCTTCCTGGTCCTCCAGGAGGAGGTGGTCCCAAAGGCGATAATGTAAGCAAACAAAACCACACTTGAGCCATAGAAAAAGACCTGCACATGCTCACATGCAAAGGCAAAATGTAGTCACCAGTGTTAATATCCCTCATGCTAGTCAATATTGTTGCATCAGGAATAAACAATGCTTCTTCTGTCTTCACACAGCAGTTGTGGATTCACCCTTTGTCTTTTCTCCTATAGGGTATTGCTGGTCCCTCAGGTCCACTTGGTCCCCTGGGTCCTCCCGGATTACCTGTAAGACTAGGCTCATCATATATGTTGCACTACCGAATGTAACTAACTCAATATCATGTAATGTCTGAGCAAATATTGATTTACTTGGTCAACTTTGCATCTTTAGGGTCCTCCTGGTCCCAAAGGAGCTAAAGGGTCATCGGTAAGTGTCTTGGTGAAAGCTGAATTCCATCAGAAGCAATGACAAGCATTTGTCTCAAGATGTTCAAACCAGAAAATCATTTGACGTTTGATATTAAGCATTCCGTTAATTTGTCCTCTTCAGGGTCAAACTGGACCAAAGGGAGAGACTGGTTCACCTGGACTTCCTGGCCCTCCTGTAAGTTAATGCACTAGCCTTTTGAATGGTATAATCATTTTGTATGCTATCCTTAGCTTAAGTCATTATCTCTTGGTTTTATGGACATTTACATAACCTCCATCCTTACCTCTGACTGTCATTTGTGTCTTTTCCTTTCATCTCTCCTTAACAGGGCCCTCCTGGCGATGTTATCCACCCACTCCCCATCCAGGCTCCCATTAAGGGCAGAATGCGTAGGAACATCGATGCCAGCCAGATGATGGACGATGCAGCTGTGGATGCCAACTACAAGGACTATGACGACGGCATGGAGGAAATCTTTGGCTCGCTAAACTCCCTGAAACTAGAGATCGAGCAGATGAAGCACCCCCTGGGCACACAGAGCAACCCTGCTCGTACCTGCAAGGATCTGCAGCTCTGCCACCCTGACTTCCCTGATGGTTTGTATCACGTTCCATCTAAATGAGGCGTGAGGTCTGTTGTCCAATCCTTTCTCTGCGCGGTTTATGATTTCTGGACCGAAGTGGCGTTTGTCACACAGCAGCTTGCTAGAAATTTTCAAGAAAAGACAATGCTACTGGATAGTACAATGAGCTGTATTGTGCGGCTGCTGGCCTCACTTTAAGAGCCACAACCCAGGACCCTGCCTGCTACACCCATGTGACACACATACACTGCTAAATAGCATAAACTCACAAATTTATGAACTGAAAAGCCAAGGTCAGGTAAATAAGGGGTCTTAAGCATGAACACACAGGGTTAGAAGGTCAGAGAAACCGACTGTAATATGTCCTGTTCAGTATACAGTGTATTGAGTTGGTAAATCCTCATAACCGAAGAGTGCTTTGGAAACAACTAAAGGAGCAACGGTCAAATAGGCAGAAAAATCAGCAACTATTTTGATTTGAATGGTTGAAGTTTTCAAGCAAAAATGCTGAACTTTCTCCAGTTCCAGCTGGTCATTTGCAAGGATTTGCTGCTTGACTATGTGAAAATAAATTTGGATTTTAATGTGTTGGTAGACAAAAAAAAAGCAATTTGATGACATCCCCATGGGCTTTAGATAATCTTTTCTGACTTTATAGACCAAACGACTGAGAAAATAATTGTCAGATTATCTGTAATGAAAATAATAAGTCACAGCCCTAGAATCATGTGCATTTGGGATATTTCAGCAGCAAGATTGTCATACCTACATGACAGTTGCAGTTGTTTACATATGGACTAGTTAATATAAGTATTTCCATTTCACTTTTTATAGATGGATGTATTTTTTTTTTAAATATCTCAGGCTGGGTGTTTTACTTTTAACGCAGAATTTACTAGAAAACAACAATAATTAAGATTGTGTTGAATGTTGTATTTCACAAGATATATGATGTTTGCCCTGAGCAAGGCAGTGTTAAAAAGTGTAATTTTTAAAAGGATTTTGGTAATTTTGTCCCTGTACAGCCTCTCCGAATATAATATAGATGCAACACAGAATGTGTAGACATAGAGATATGCATGATACTTGAGCAAAGGCCATACAATGTCAGACATTGCCTTGACTTGGAGGAGAACAGTGTAGGCCTCAAATCACCTATGCCACTCTATAATTAAACTTTCTCTCTCTCTCTCTTTCTCTCTCTGCATCTTCTCCCTCTCTCCATCTCTTCAGGTGAGTACTGGATTGATCCAAACCAGGGCTGTTCTCGGGACTCCTTCAAGGTGTACTGCAACTTCACTTCAGGTGGAGAGAGCTGCATCTTCCCAGATAAGAAGTCTGAAGGGGTAAGTCTGGCTGCATGTACACAAACACTTGCACACGTCCACACACACACAGACATGCACAGGAAGCAGTCAGGTTGAGGACACGGTAAGCAGAAAGGTTCAGACAGGTGCTAGAAAAAAACATTTTTACCATTTTGAGCGTCCTGTTTGTGACTTGATTGATAGTAATTTTAGCTTAATTCAGTTCAATTCAATTTCAAAATCAGATAGGTGAATGTCTTTTTTCATCACGTCTGAGACTAACTTGCTTGCATACTGTATAAATAACCTGTACATCTCAAGACAGCGTTATTTGTAACAGGAACTCTATTGTACCTGCTCATGTACGTGTATGATTCGCCTCCATGAGATGACCCGGCGAGTTGTTATGAAGAAGATGTTGGAGATGTCTCACCAGGACTCCCTGCGTCTCTCATGAGGGCCAGAGTTATTTCACAAACATGCTAAATCTCAGTTTAGTTCTGACAGTCAGTAACTGCGGGGGGAACAGCTCCCTCATTCGAACACACACATCCACTCGAACTCATCCATTCTCTATTGTTTCAGTGCCATTTTTAGACAAAATGCCATTAAGAACCTTATCACCTGTAAAAGCCTTTGGCAGGTGACAGGCACATTGAGAAGATTTTTTGGTTCATTATGCATGAGTGTGTAGAGGAGCGGAGAGTAGCAGAGAGTGGTGAAACACTGGGAACACTGTCTTTGACATGTTGGGGGTTGTGTAATAGCATAGCGCTACAGCCATTTTAATGATCCCACTCACCAAACCTCAGAGGAGCAGGAGTTTGCTTAAGCTCAAAATAATGAAGCAGACTTTTTATAGCGTGCTGGTGATGGGCCGCTCTCATCTGTGTCGGGGCTGAAAAGAAAAGCCTGTGCTGTCAGAGTTTGCACTGAGACTGAAAACACTCCGCCATGCATTTAGATTGGCGCAGTTATTATAAGAGCACACAGTTATACTGTCCATGTTCTATACAGATTTGCACTCAGAAAGCCAGACATGCTCTCAAGGATTCTGGAGAAAGAGAAAGTCACTGCAAGGATATATTTCCTCCTCTGCTCAGCCCACTCTGGTGAAAACAACTGAAGGTCACCTTCAAGGCAGCATGGGTCTAATGTATGCCATCTTCCAGCGATTAGAGATCTCCGGCCCATCATTCATTAATGCGTTAAGCTATTGATGACAGTTCCATGTCAAACGCTGCTATCTAATTATAGAGAAATTCATCATTGTCATGCCTGAGACCATTAGAGTTGTGCCCTGTTGGCCAATTCACACATTTAATGGCATAACAAAGTTAGTGCACCATGGCTGCACAGCACTAGCACTGAACAGCAGGGACAGAATCCGCGATATAAGAGATCCATGCAGGCGATCATTTCTTAATGAATCACTGTGTACTCATGAATTTTTCAGCACCAATTAGCTGCCAGCTACAGTTTGTGGTGTACAAAATGGCATAATTACTTAGTAAAATCGTCTGCCCTGGTCCGGTTGGTCTGGTTGATATCACTGAATACTGTTTCAGGTCTGGAAGACTCCTCAGAGGACAGGAGGAGAAAGTGGGGAGGAAAAAAAAACTGAGTGGGGATGTGTTTCTGTCATATCTGTTTCCTTTCTTTAACACTGCTGTTTTTCCCTCCTCCTGCTCTGCCTCTCTGTTGATCCATGCCCCCAGGCTAGGCTCACATCCTGGGTAAAGGAAAATCCCGGCTCCTGGTTCAGTGAATTCAAACGTGGTAAACTGGTAAGCCAGACTCCCGACTTTCCCAAGTCTTTTTCCCTTTCCTGAACGCCTCTTATATTTTACAGAGCAAAATGGCAAAATGGCCCAAAGACTCGCCAGGCACATGGTATAGTCACTACAAGAGAGGTTCCCTGGTAAGTGGCCCTGCCTGCGGTCCCAGAGTCTTGGCTGAGGCCTGGACTCTGTGTACCTAAGGCTCTGCATGGTTCTGGTTCTGCCCTACTAAGTATGTATATGCACTGGCACCTTGCTTGTTGTTTGTTACATTACTGTGGTGCATGATTCAGCACGGGCCGCACTCACCTTCAGTTCAGCAACACAGTGATGCTCTTAGAAGGAAATGGAAGAGAGTTTTGTGGACCATGCAGGCGGGATTTGTCTGTACTGAGGCAACATATTTGACATCTAATGGAGTTCAGCAAATAGAAAACAACGTACTGCTGTTTTACTGCAGAACTTCCTGACTGTATCATCCACCCTGCCACACCTCTGCTACATTAAGAGAGCATCTTCTAAGAGTGACTGTGTGCCTCAACACTGCCATGACTCAAGAAGCAGTATTATATCCATAGATAGCTGATTTAATAGTGTGGACAAAAACACCTCAGAGTGAATACATCAATTTACACTTATCTTTATTCCACATTCAATATTTGCAGTCGTAGATCTCGACAAATTCCTACCTCAGCATATTATCTATCCTCCGCAAGAGGGGAAACACAAGTGTCATTCCCACTCTGCTGCAGCCACTCAGCTGCACTCATATTCCTACTGTCTCCCTTAAAGACTACTTAGATCTGGCAGAGTAGCTCTGAGTCAAACAGGTCAGGCACTCAGTCACCACCCAGGGGCTTCTGGGTACTCAGTCACTGTTGACTTGCGGCTGTGATGATAAAGAGGTAATGTTTCTCTGGTGATGTTGGGCTGGATCCACACGCTGTGCGCGGGCAGGGAGGGAGGGGTTGAGGACTGGTGGGGTGATTGAGAAAAGCATGGGACTACCCGGCCGCTCTGAGGATGAAAACTTCAGAATGGTTTTTAATTTAACGAAGCAACAGTGCCGACACTCAGACATTAAATACAGAACAAAGTCTTAACCATTTATATCTTGCGATTAATTAGCTAATTAAGTCAATCATTGGTACTTAATTTGTGCACAAATACATGTAGATGGAGGAGCTGATTAGCTCTCTCTGTAAATATCAAGTCTGAGCGTCGGCACTCTGGGTTTGTATATTCATGTGTGCTGAGGTGTGTGTGTGTGTGTGTGTTTGTGTTTGCTTATGTACAAGAATAAGTCGAGAAAGAACACATCCAGACTCGCAGATGGTTATCTGCTCTGGCTGCATGGCATGGATGCTGCATGCGCTCTACTCTCAGTAAGTCCCGTTTGTCTGAAAGACGAAGCAACCGTGTGGATCTAATGGATTCCTGATGGTTGGTATGCCGATAGTCGCTTACGGACCTTAAACCGCAACGTGACTGGTTACAGACCTGCAGTCTTATCGGTCAGGATTTCAACGCGCCACAATCACTTCAATGAGCTCTAGCTCAGTTTTCTGTAACACTAGCTCAAAAAGCAAAATTCTAAGTTAATTATAGGTTAATTACCAGGCAATTAACACCATTACTTAAACGTATTTCAAATTAAGATAATTCCATTTTCATGATTTTACATAAGCAATATTTAAATTAGGCTTTTAGTTATGCTTATTTTTTGTACTGTGAAGGCAGATTTTTCCACATTAAGCCTCACACATCAGTACAGCTTACAGGCATTAGGCCTTGGAAATATTCTGCGCCCTTCCTCCCGCTCTATGTAATATCATCACCTGATCAATTGCCTAAGCAATGTGGATTGTGGTCCACGGCTATCTTTCCCCTGGAGACATATTAGCACATATTTACACGTTACTAAAGCATAAGGGTTGTAATATTCAATATTTTTTATGGCAACAAATCTCCATGAAAAGACAAAAACCAACAATAAATTGATACTACTAACAAGTATTATCTGTGTATCCAAAAAATGTTCAGTAGTGCAGTGAATGTGTATTAATCCGCCACTGAAAATAGATCCCAACAAACGCGCTTACTGAGTAACGTTTGCCACCAACTACAGTGCCCGTCTGTTTTAGAAAATTACTGAGCCACACAAACGGTATATTAACCATAACTATATAAACTATATATCTGTGACCTGGTTTTAAAGATTTACAGTGCATCTAAAGTTGGAATGAATGAACAAATAGGGTAGTTAAGTCAGAAAGTATTGAGGGACTAAACTCTAGCACCGCTGGTTTTGGTCTTTTCATGGAATATGTGGACACAAATGTAGAATAACACCAATATTATCCTTTAAGGATCAGGTCAATCTGTTATGCTGTATTACCTAAGTCACTCGCACATACGCCCATCAAGTTCTGTTAGTTGTGTCAGTGCTGCCAGAGGAAAAAACAGTAGTATATTTAAATTGTGTATCCTTGGATGACACCTCCTCCTCCTAACACTGTTGTCAATAAGAAACGCGTCCTAGAAATCCCAACACAGCAGTAAAACAGGAAAACAAATTACGAGTCATAAATTAATTCGGAATGAGTCCCAGCAGACAAACGCTGCATAGTATAGACATGACAGTGTGTTCAGTAAATCTTTTTAGTATCTTCAGGACATCCTCCCCTCGGTTCACTCATTCCTTGAACTGGTCCCTTCTCCTGGTATTAAGTTTGTGATGCTCAACTCAACCTGTGTTCCTTTTTTCTTTTTTTGGCAGCTGTCTTACGTGGATGTGGAGGGCAACCCGATCGGCGTGGTCCAGATGACTTTCTTGCGGTTGCTGAGCGCAGCAGCCAGACAGAACATGACGTACAACTGCTACCAGTCGGTGGCCTGGCACGACCAGGATCAGGACAACCACGACAAGGCCATCCGCTTCCTGGGCTCCAACGATGAAGAGATGTCTTACGACAACAACCCGTACATCCGCGCCCTGGTCGATGGCTGTGCGGTAAGTCAAAGAGATGTGTGTGCGGGTGTCTGTGGACGGTTGGCGGGGTTCCTTTGACGAACACTGTCAGAAAATTACGTTTCTGTTGTCTGTGTCGCAGCTCAGTCAGTTTGAGCCCTGTGAGAGAGAGGGATGTTTTTATTTCTGATGAATGTCTTTTCTTTCCACACACTAACTCTCCTTCCTGCTGTGTCTTTTCTCAGTTGAAAAAGGGCTATGAAAAGACAGTACTTGAGATCAACACACCAAAGGTGGAACAGGTGCCATTTGTGGACATCATGTTCAACGATTTTGGTGGTTCCACGCAGAAGTTTGGATTCGAAGTGGGCCCTGTCTGTTTCATCGGCTAAGACTGTTGACTGAGCAAATGGAGAAAAAAAAGCATATTTTTGTTTTCTCAGAAAAAAAAACAATTGAAAAAGAATAGGACAATTCTATTTGTAAAAAAGTAACTTTTTTTTCCATAAAGCAACAAGTATGAGTAAAATGAAATCAAGTTGAGAATACAGTGAAATTCTTTAGGAATAGAGGAAAACAAAATAACCTTGAAACCTCAGTGTGCCTTCTCCATCACATGCAAGTTTTGAAACTGGATGTCAGATCCTGCCTCCTACACAACACACTCGAGCACGCACACACCCACCCACACACACCTAGCCCCATGTCATCACACTTGATTTAGACTTTTTTGTCCCAAACACGAAGGCGGCGCTGAGAGCTGCAGCCGTTCCAGACGGTCGCAGTATTTGCCATGGACTCCATCTGATTTGGCTCTTTTCTCTTCTTTAGTTCTGATCTCATGTTTTCCCTCATCTCCCTGGCTTTTTCCACTTGTCGTTTGTTGGTTTGTTTGCCAGTTCACTACAGGAGCTCTGTTTGTGCATAATTGTCTCCCCATTCTCTTGGAATGGATCTTATATATATAAATATATATAAATAATTTTTATGTTTGTAAGTACATTCTGTATATTTTTCCTGGTAATGTTTATTGCTTCTGGCTTCAAAACATGCATGTGACTTTTTATTAATTGTGAGGTAGGAGATAATGGATACAGGGATAACATCTAAATTGCAGAAATATCGAAAGTGAGGAAATTAGACTTGTAAATTGAAAAACAAAAAAAACAAACAAACAAATTGGGAAGTCCTGTGTTGTTGCAGTTGTGGAGCACATCTTGTTGTAATTTAAGAACGGAATGGAAATAAAAGACAAAAACAAGCTCTGATATTATGTGACAGTTGATTTGCATAACAAACAAAAAACCCCAATGCATTCCTTCTTTTGTTCCCTCTGAACAGAACACCTACCTTTGTCGCAATATCATTAACTTAATAAACAGCTTCTTTTTCCCCCTGAAATATTCATCTGACTATGCAACGGGAGATGTCACATTTTATTGAAAACTCAAAGAAATCAAAACCTAGGTGCTATTTTCTCTCTTCTGTGGTGCTATGTATTTTTCTAGTTTGTGTTGTTTGAATGAAAGGAAATTTGTGCTGATAATATTCCATCACCAGCAGCCCCTTGACTCTCTTAACCACCACATCTGACACATGTGGACCTTTGCTGCAGCCATTTTTATTTTCTTTTTTTTTTTTTTCTGTTTTATTTTAGAATTAGCTTCGGTGTTTGCATGCCGTTTCCCTACATATCCGCTCACAGATCAGTGCAGCCTGGCGGCGTATGTTATCTCCTGCTTCGGCAGACCGCGTAAATAAGAAAACGTGTCTGACAACTGTACCAAATGTTGGAATATCGAAAGGAAACTAAGATGGTGCTGTTGGCTTTGCATATCACTCCTCTAAGACACTGCGTTTTGGCTCTTGCTGTTGGATCGTCTGGGCCACATCAAACTGATGTAGTTGAGGAATGGGAATGTTCTGACTGGGCCAGAGCGTCCACATGGATATGGTCCAGTGTCTTGTTTGATGTATGAAATCCTAAACCCCTCCACCAAAGGTTATCACATATACATTTAGCTTTAAGTGGCTTGAAACGTGTTCGTAGGGGAAACAACTTGAAAAGTCCTTTTTCTTGATTCAGCCACAGTAAGTGGTCATCAGATTAGCAAGATGAAAGAGTTTGCCCATGCAGCGTCAAAAATTGCTTGTCTGCCTACTATCTTTGCCCTTACTGTAATTATGCTCTTTGTTCAAACTATGCACTCTCTATGCTTATGACCACTAGTATGTACCACAGAATTTTTACAGCCCTTCATACATAGGTTTGTTTTGTTTCCTTTTTTTTTTTTTTTTTAAATCTTCAAATATGTGACTTGAACCATTTCTGTTAAGATAACTCAATATGCTTGTAGATCTTTGGCTTTATTTTTCATTGTGATGCAATACACCCAAACTTAACACTTAGCGCTCAATAAGGACAAACAAATTTTTTGTAAATTTCCAGAACCAGCAGTAATGCTGCCATTGTTTTTTTTGTTGTTTTGGTTTTGGTTTTATTTTGTAGATTTCCGTTTGTCTGTCTGTCTGTCTGTTTGTCAAACCTGTGTAAGGATAAGAGGATAGAAGATATATTGGTTTTTATGTCAATAAATTCAAGTTTACTGTGGCCATCCACTCTTGTATGTCTTTTGAAGCATTAAAACCTATCTGTATGCATGAAACTGTAAAGTTTTTTCTCTTGTTATAATTTTGTAGAGTGACATGATCTCCAGTCCACGTTTTATTCGTCAGGATACATCAGTTTTTTCAATGCTACAGATGAATAAAAGAAAGGTCATGTCCACAATTGTGAAGTGGAGAGAAAATGATGAACTTGTAACTCTACCAAAGCCAATGTTCGTTTGTAGTATATTTATTGTATTATTTAAAATAAAAAAATAAATGTTAAATGATACCATAGTGTAAGTGTAAGAGGCCCCCTCTTTACATGCACACAGGAAAACAAAAGTTACTGTCAAAAGGTTATTAATTTACCACATGCTTTCTACACTTATGAGCTGGAAATGGACTCCTCGTAATGGAGCCTTTCAGGATGCGTCTGGCCACATCCATTTAAACAGATAGATGTTTTCATGTCTACAACGTCTGGGCTGTGTGTGTGTCTTGAGAGAGAATGTGTGTTGAGGACTGAATTTGGACTATTTAAAAAATGCTAAATAAAAGGTTGGATGTCTGTTTAAGCTGCACAACAGGTAAGGCTACTATTCAATTGCACTGCAGTGTTTTAGTGATGTCAGACAATTGTAGCTCCACAGATACGCCACAAGAAAGAAGTTCCCAGGCTGCATCTCGTGGTCAGACATGGATAGTTGCCTGCTGATGCCTCCACAACAAAGACTGCTTAAAGAATCATCCTGGCCAGGGATTTTATGGACAGCTAATGTATGTACTTCTATGACTAAGCTCATTTTTCTACACTGCCTGCGGCGCATTATGATGAGCCAGGAAAAAAGAAAAAAAAAATGTATTAGTCACTGTATGTACTTCATGCAAGCTTTCCTCACTGATCATTATAATAAAAAAAAGATGTTTTAACCCACCCATGCACCAATAATTTCAATTATCTGTAATCTTTTTTAAAACTTTGATCACAAAGGTGGTGGTTAAGATGACTTGCAGCACTTCAAGCGTCTCATTAGGAGCAAACCTTGCACAGTGTGCATTAAGCCTCGCACTGCAAGGGAAAAAAAAGTTGTGTATGATACCATGATCAATATTTAATGCAGTGTTTGCAGGAGGGATTTAGGACGACCAGAATGGATGGATTCTACTGAGGCAGTATCCAGGGTGAGTAAAGCAGAAACCAGAGCGGGAAGCTAGTTCCTCATTTAAGCACAGAACGACTTACAATGGCAGTGGTGATAAGTGCAGCATCAAAGTGGGGCGGCAGGTAGGGATTTAGCTCCCTGCAGCTATGGCAACAGGTGATGTGTCAAGGCGCTCCAGAGCAGAGTCAGGATGTATGAAGAGGTCACTCTGGGAGATGCAAAACGTGCTTGGAGCGAAGCAGAATTTCAAAGTGGAGCAAATGTATAAACAAACACTTAAGTGCTCCAGGTAAGACTGAACAGCTCGGGGATAAACTAAAAAGTTTAGACCAATTCAGTTCAGATCCTTTAAGTAAAAGTAACAATACTACAGTGTAAAAATACTTCGCCATAACTGAAAGTCCTGCAATCAAACTCCTACTTAAGTAGAAGTACTAAAGTACCAAAAGTAAAAGTGCTTGTTCTGTAGAAAAATGGCCTTGAGACTGACATATTATTCACTAATGTAGGTTGTGAAGCTAGTTTTAGCTTTATATTAAATTCGATACTTTAGTCCAGTGGTTCCCAACGTAGGGATTGGACCCCGTCCAAAGGGTGACAAGATAAATCTTAACCTGTGTGAGATGATTAATGGGAGAGGAAAGAAGAAATGTTCTGCTACACAACTTTCAATTTTCTGGGGGGGACTTTAATTATGCTTTTTTATGAATTATTGGATCATTTTAACCTTTTTAGGCTTGGCACAGTAATTTTAGGAATGTCCAACATTTTGGGAAATAAACCCTTTCTTCAGAGTTAGATGAGAAGACACCGCTCGCTTGATATACATGACATACGAAGCTAGTCCAGCACTTAACCCCTCGGGGAACGGCAAGGACAAGATATAATGTGTTGTTTAGTGAGCATTAGAGGTGCTGGTAGGTGGATTCTGTTACCCAGTCTTTGTGCTAAGCTAAGTTAGTCGGCCACTGGCCGTAGCCTCATATTGAAAATGCAGGAACGGGACTTCTCATGTAATTCTAGGCAAGAAAAAAAAGCATATTTCCTCGCATTTTTCCTTTTAGTGAAACCAACTGATAAATCTAGAGGGGGAAATCTCTGCAAAAAACTGCAAACAACTCATAGGCATCTGAAAATGGGACAGGAGGCCCTGACGAGACACTGCTTTTTTGTAAGGGGTCATAAGGAAAGAAGGCTGGAGACCACTGGTTTAATCTTCGACAATTCAGTGTTGTGTACACTTATATTTTTTCTTTAAATTTTTTTTTTTTAATGTAAAATCTTAGTTTTGTGCACTAACTATAACCCATAGCTGTCAGCTATATGTAGTGGAGTAAACATTAAATTTGCCTCTGAACTTTTAACGCTTTTATTAGTGTCCAGTGTGGGTTGAAGATGGGGTTTCTTCTAGAGTGATTCCCTTGCAGTCACGTTCGATCCTATCAATTTAAAAATGATTTAAAAAAAAGTTATACATCCATTCACACCTTTTCATACAATACACTGAAGTCTGATCATTAGACGTTAAAGAGTACTGTTACTGTGTGGTCTGGGCTGGTTAGGGAAGAGCTGAAGGGTCAAGCGCCAGACGTTAAAAGGGAAATTTGGGACGGAGTCCCCATGTTAATGTGTAATTGCTTTGAGCCTGTGGATCTCTTGGCTAACAGAGCCCATTCATAGCCCGGCCCTGCCACCACTGACCTACTTACATACCAATCAGATAGCGGAGAGAGAATGAGATAGTGTTACAACCCAGAGACTCTCATATTGGGATATTAGGAACAGGATTTTCTGCTCTAATAGACTTTCTTATTGAAGGAGTGGTTATAGTTCAAGATGTTGGTTTTCTAATGCAATTAGGGGCCGGCCACCAAAGCATTAAACATGGTCGCATCTCTCAAATACCAATGCTGTGTCTGTATGCTGTTACATTAAGCCTAGTTTCTATTTTCCATTGAAGATTAAATCAAAAAAGACATTTAACAAAACACAGCACTTTTCCTCCATTCTCCATTTCTTGACCCAAACAAAAATGGCATTGAATGGTAAAAAGCTATCATCCCTGGCTTCCATCTTAATTTGGATCAAGCAACAACGACGCATCTTCCGAAATAGATTGTAATGTAATACACATGATGGATAGCTATCATTTGGGCGCACCAAACCATCTGAAGGCATTGTCTGCACTCAAAGATACACACACTGCACTGATAGCTCCCAGCAAATTCAATTGAACAGAGCAACTCTTCATCAGGTATTGTCAAATTGTGAAATGTATGACAGGAATCACAAAGAAATGATCATAGAAAGTGCTACATATACTTTATTTAAAAACAAACATACAAAGAGTAGAAAATAATAATATGTTGCTTGCTCAAATGGATTTAAACAACCAAAGCACAGAC
Source organism: Xiphias gladius (assembly GCF_016859285.1). Taxonomy (NCBI): domain Eukaryota; kingdom Metazoa; phylum Chordata; class Actinopteri; order Istiophoriformes; family Xiphiidae; genus Xiphias; species Xiphias gladius. The sequence goes on along the minus strand of NC_053419.1, from coordinate 19,723,526 downwards.
TAGCAATTGGTGAGAATTTGTATTGCTATCAGGTAATAAATACATCAGAAGAGATGATCAAAATATATTCATACTGACATTTAGAAAAGAAGAGTAAGATCTGTTAATCATACCTTGAAAAAAATATTTGTTCCAACTATGACTACTTGATAGGGTGTTAAGGGTAAAAAATATAGGCTGTCCCTCTCTGCAGAAGGATGTTGTTGATGCCTCCTCCCCTTCAGGGGGTTTTCACATGTTCTATTCCAATATATCTTGTAGTGTAGCGTAGATGGATTATGTTTGGATGAGTTCAAATGCTCAGCCGCAGGCTTCTTCTGGTCATTATTGAGTACGCCCCGTCTATGCTCTGAAATGTGGGTTTTAAGACGGCGTGTTGTTTTTCCCATGTAAGCCAACTCACCGCGATCATTTAGACCTACAACTTACTGTAATGATTTCAATGCCTATGTTGATATTCGATTTTTTTTTTTAGGTCTTTATGAAAAGAAGTATATGTTTACAATAGGCCTCTTGAGTTTGTGATGATTTCCTTGTTATAGATAAAATAGATAATAATAGTACACATTTTCTTTTTGCTTTGCTTGTTTGGGCAGGCAACACATTATTATTTCTACTCAATATATGTGATTTCTGGCTTTTATTTTTGATGTATTAGATTAAATATATATTTTTCTATTGTATATTTTAACTATGTTTTTCTATTTTTGTCTCTTTTTTTCTAAAGGCATGCTGTGCCCCCTGCATAGCAGTGTCTGATTGGACCCTTTTTCAGAGCAGATTGACTCTCAATCATGCGGATCACAACCACCTGAGTGATGAACTTGCTTTTCCATGTAATGCTTGTTCCTGTTTGTGATGTCTATTTGACAATGCCCGATGAAGATCTCTGTTTGACTGAAACGTTGCCGTGTTAAATTCAACTTGCTGGGAGCTACCAGCGCAGTGTGCGGATGTGTCTGACTTTTGCCTTCGGTTTGTGGTGTTGATCCAGCAAATCTGAATAAGTTCTTTGGATGTGCGCGCCCTGCACCCTTTTTGTTATAGTCCGCACTCGTGAAACTGGCCCATGAACTCCAATTCCTTTTGCGAAGACAGAATTAAAACAGCATAACATAAACATAAACATAAACATAATAGTTCAATAAAAAAATCTGCTGAATCTACTCCAACATCAGATCAAGTCGTCATGAGTGAAAAACAAGAGACAATTTACTCTATGGTTCATTCAGTGAAGCAAATCATCAATTTACAAGCACCCCTTTTTGTAAACTGAAATGTCAGACAATACTTCACAAAGAATGCTTAAATATGATAAGTTTGACCCAAAAATTGAAAAAATAAATCACAATAACATACACACTATGATCAACAAAGCAGCCACTGGGGTATATGAGTTTAGCAGGGCAAAAACAGTGATTATAAAAAACTCAGATCTCCACCACAACCAGACACCAAAATAAAGCCGTTTTTATCATTTAGATTTTTCATACTTTAGTTATACATTAACTGTTGACTAATGTTTTCTGTAAACTTCATTTTTCCAGTGCTGAACAAGACTTACGAGTCTACAGCCTGGCTAGGAACTCTGTGAGGCTAACATCAGCATGCTAGCATGTTCACAATAACAATGCCTAACATGTTGATGTTTAGCAGATATGTTTACCATGTTCACCATCTTAATTCAGACCGTTAGCATGCCAACACTTGGTAATTAACACTAAACATAAAGTAAAGATGAGAATAAAGCCATCCCGCTAGCGTGGCTAAAAAATACTGGAATCAGCCTATAATATAGTCACCAAGTGGAATTTCTTAATTGTAGAAATTAATTTATGATATAACACTGCAAACGCATAAGGCTATGCCAGGGTAGGAGAGGCTTTGATTTTTATGGACACAGTAGTTTTTGTTGTTCTGTGTAATTAGACTTGGACATTAGGTGAACCCATGCTTGGTGCACACTGAGGACACAGACCTTCAAGCACTCAAAAACAACAAAATTTTACTGTTCATAAAATACTGTGGGTGTGCAAAGACTTAAAACAAGATGACACGTTCTTCAGAGTTTTGTTTGTTTGGTAGTGCTTGCTCTTAAGTATTTAAGTTTACCTCAGACCTTTTTAAGTTTGTTAACTACAGCTGTGTCTGCCGAGGCCATGGCGCTTCTGCTCTGTAATTTTGCAGCCTTGCATTAATTTAATTTTAAGACGGGGAGCATGTGCACCAAATGTGATGAATATTACGCTGTGGTCTGATTTTAAGATTACGATCACAAGATAATGATAATAAGACTGTCCTTTGTCTTGTGGCACACAGAGGGAAAGGTTTAAGAAAAGAAGAGCAAGAGAGATATGTAGTGTGAAAGGATTGGACTTGTGGTAAAACCAGAGATAAGAGCAAACGGGAGAGGATTGCAAAAAAGACAAAAAAGGAAAGCAGTGATGGGGAAGCGAGGCAGATGTTTGATGTGTAAATACACCAAACGCAGCCGGTGATGTTTTCCCTGCAGAAATGCAGGTAAATAACACATGAGTTTGGTTCATATTTAGAATAATATTCAAATAAGTGTCAGCGGATATCATTAGCATGCTGAGAATGAATTAGTCTCACCGTGCAGCTCCTTTGTTCCTCTCAGCTATTGTTATGAGGGATACAAACATCTGGGATGTCATATAATTGAGTCTCTCAGAAGATGTGAAACATGTCTCCAGAATTGAAATTAAAATGTTGAAATGAAATTAAAAACATTCAAGTTTACCACATTAACATAAATAGCACGTTTTCTATACTGCGTGTCAGCTTAAGTGGATAACAATCTAAAATGTGAGACTTAAAATGAGAGCTAGCTAACAATATGACTTTGAACCTTCTCTCAGCAGGAGAAGCTTTGTCCCACTCATGTAAAACTTAGCACTTGATTTAATTAGATCCTCTAGTTTCGCAACCAGAAGGAAGAGCATATGGTCCTGTACACCCCCCCCCCCCTTCACTCACATACAGTAGCTCTGTTCTATTTTCAGGATCCCAGCATATCAGGTTTGAAGCTGCAGGGCTCTACTTTGGTGGTCCCCTGTAGAGAGACACGGTCAAAGAGACCTGTGTGGTACGGGACCCAAACAGCAGCCAAGGATGGGCCAGAATTAACAGAATTAATTACAACTCCTATACACAGTGTGAGTGCAGCATTTTTCCCTTGATGTCAGTCAAGAGAGACAAACAAGGACAAGGTAAATTATTCAGTTAGCGAGCACACTTTAGGCTATTTTATTGGTTTGTGTCTTTATGCAGCCTTGTGCACATTCTGCTCTAAAACTGCCATTTGTTGGAGCAATGTGCTGCAATTCTCGGTATAATTTAAATCTTGAGGTTGACTTAAAATTGTTTCAAGGTATTTAAACCCTGCCTTCTGACTCCATGAGAAATGAGTCTCATGTGATCCACCCTGAAATTAGAAATGATGCTTATAAAAAACTAATTTGCAACAGCAAATATGTTTTGTAGGAAACGTAATTGCAAGTGGATTATGTTTTCTATTAATGTAATGAGGACATGCTGTTAATTTACGTATAAGTCGCAGATATGTTGATACTGAACATATCAGTAGAATGTTAGCCCTAAACCTAAGCACGGATGGGACTCTAAAAAACCCCGGCTTCATTCAATCATTCAAAAAGGCAAAAAACATAAACAAAATGTCCCTGAACATAATGCAGCCAGGGATTACATTGTCACCACAATGTAAACAGTTTAGTAGTATATGGAACGTAATTTCTAGGAGACAGGATTACAGCAGGCTGTTGCTCAGATTTAAAGCCCCTGGAAACTTTATTTCAAATCCTGAATATTTCTGTTTAACATTAAATGTTGATGACTAAATAACCAACAATCAAAGTGAAAGTTGGGGGACAACATTCTTAGTCATTACAATTTATTTAAAGTGCTGGCAATGAAAGACAACCCCACAATTGCTATCAAATTTTGATTCAAATGTTGCTAAAGTCTGATTGGTGCACAGAGGTATGTGACATCACGTTGTACCAACTGAGCCCTGCCGACTTCAAACCAGCAGGAAAAAGGAGAACATAAACACCACTGCAAAAATCTCGTTTAAAATGAACAAAACTGTTCAAACTTTGGCAGAAAATACTGAGTTTGTGTAGGACCCCATCACTCATGGTAAGCAGATGATTGAGAAAATAGGTTTTTAGGGCCTTTAAGTTGCCTCCATCCTGTAAAGCCACAAGGAAACTAACCACTTGCAAGCCACCTACAACACCAACAAATCTTTATTTATCTGGGCAGAAGTGGAGACATGCTGATATAACTCCTATGGAAATGAAGAGGTATTTTTGGCAGATTTATCACGTTGTTCTTTCCTGAAATACACTGCAGTGTACAGAGAAAAAGGTTTGTTGGTGGAGTGGGAGAAGGAGATGGAGGTCTTTTATGGTTTGACATTTGGAGACAAAAAAGGAAAACAAAATATTCATATATATTCATATAAGAGGGCTCACTACATCAATGAACCCAGAACCCAATATTATTTAGTCTCTGATTAACTGGGGAGATTTTTATATGTGGCTCTGTTAGCTGTCAACAAACAATTTCTCATAATATTTCTTGACTGTCGTGCTCTTTTTCCTTCTCCCCTCTCCTGTCCTCTCCTCCTCTCACAGATGGCGCACATCTTTCCTGATGAATTAGTTGGTTAAGCACAGGTGGGAAAGAAACGGGGAGTCGTTAATGGATTTGGGAGCAGTGAAAAGTAGACCTGGACAGTGTCAACATTGTGCAGTTCTTTTAACATGCAAGTGCGCACCAAGCTCTGTGGTTGCATTAGTGGCTCAAGCATTCAGCCAAACGTTGTAGACGCTTTACGAACAAACCTTTTGGAGTCATTATTTCTTTTATGGGTTAATTTTCTGAGCTCATAATTTTTTAGAATAATGTGCAATATAATATATTTTTTAAAATCTGGGTTTGACAGCAACGATTTTATTAGTTTGAGAGGAAAATGCATCACTAAGAAGTGAAAAAGTGTTCTTAGTTTGCTCACAGGTCTTTCAAGAAATACTGCACATAGATAAATGTCAAAAAAAAATCATTCATTCCATGCCATTTATTAGCTGTTTTTTTAAACAATGGGAGGATGGAGGAAAGATATTATTAGGAATATGTCAGTTTGATTCAGTAATCAGTTCTTCCCTATTTTCTCAGGTGAGAGACCATATCTCTCAGCTCTCCATCAGCATACGTCTAACAGATTCAAATGAATCAGGTGATAAAATCATTTCAGTGTCTGTGCACTCCACTGAATATTTCATGATGCCTGCAAAAGCTATCGACGGCACAATCTCACATTCCTCTCCTGTGCTTTTATTTGATATTAAATCATTCCTGAAATGGCAAAATAGAATCCAGGCGTTGTCATTTGCAGATGCAAATTCAGCCACTAAAAAATATACACGAAGTACCATAGAGAGACTTGTACATGCAGACCCCAGCATGTATACAATGATTACAATACTGGCTTCATATACCACAATATATGTAATTGATATATTCTAACAGAAGCCCAAGGCCTTTCTCTGCAGCTCTCTGCAGACACCAACCCTCCTTGGACTAGCCTTGACAACATTCAATGCGTCATTCTGTGTCTGTAATTGTTTTGCTTGTGTGTGTGTTTGTGTGTTTGTTCTATATCTTTGTGTTCTAGGTGCAGGTCAGTGATGACTGATTGAGGGCACCTGTGTGAAGGTGTGGGCTGGGTCTATATAAGTGGTTTCTTACTCTGCCCACACGCACACACACTCGCTTGCTCCCTCCCACCCGCTCCCTGGCACAAGACCCAGCTTTTCATTTGTTCTCTTATTTATCCTTTTTTTGTTTTTGTAAATAGATGCTGTAATTTCTGCATCTAACCTGGTGTCGTGTCCCTCCCTATGTTGCAGCTGTTGAGCCAATCGCAACAAGTGTCTCTAATATTTCATTCTGTATCATACAAATGGTCATTTAAATGACTTTTAATCCTGTCTTTACAATACGGAGTTTGTCAATGTACGAGTGCATGTGTATCTGGCAGTGGAAGTCTGACTCTTTCTGTGTTTGAAATTACCCCAGAGTGTTGAATGTGTTTCAATTCTTGTAATTTGTTGGACTGAGTGTGACAACTTTCAGTTTGTTTTAGATTTTTAAAATTTGAAAAATGGCTTTGAATCAACTTGCCCGTCCTTGATTTTGTATTGATTGAGTCACCTGGAATCATCCACTTCCACTGCATCCTGCCAAAAAAAGATATGTTTTAAATAAAATAAAAAAAAAAAAAAAAAAAAAATGGGGAGGAAAAGAAACTGAAGATTAAATTATGAAACTGGGAATGTACCACCTGAGGTCATAGCACATGGAGGTAATTCATCACTGTCATTTCAACATCAACACCTCTCCAGCAGGTCAAAAAACTTCCTCTGATTAAACATCAAGAGGAGACAGTGATGCCAAGGAGAATAAAACCAATGAAGCACCTTTGGCCTGCAGGAGACTTTTTGCAGTCTGCTAAGCAAGACAGATCTCCAACTAGTCCGATGACAGACATTTAATTATAATGAGGTTAAATTGCTCACGGTAATTATAAGTATAATAGAAGACTGCAACCTTGTGAATGATTTGTTTTTGCCTATTTTTTTTTTCTTTTCTACTTGTAATCTATGATAACATTTATAATATGATGCAGTCGAATACCATAATACAACAAACTATTGCCTAAAATTACAACTGATTTTGAATTAGCACCTCTATCTCAACAAAAATTGACCATTATAAGCTTGGCAAATGTCATACTTTTTGGAAACAGGGCCATTATATCGGATTGCATTAGATTCCCATAACACTCAAATTGAGTTCTGTGTATTGATAATGTAGCAAATTTATTATTTTTAAGCACAAATCAATTTTCAGTATTATTAGTCCTCACATGCCATTAGCATTCATGTATTTGTTTACACAGCTGGCATAGTAATAAGCAAGAAAAAGACTGTATCCGATCATGTTCTTGTGGAAGTAAGCCTAGACTAACAGAACTAAATGAAGGCATGTGAAATTATTTTTAATGAGTCTGACACACAATTCTTTGAAGTGGAATATCCTTTTTTTTAAAAATTGCTATATGTAGTTGTTTTGCAACTGTACATGGATGTTTCTATTCTACTGTATATCAAAGACAAATTTAATTTTTCTGGCCGACATTTTGGCATGTCATATCATGGCAGGCAGAAGTGCAATTGGTAACCTTATTAATGTACTGCATTCAGGTTTATCTGATCCAGGACCCATGTTTTATGTAGCCTCACTTGCAGCCATCGAAGGGTGGTCACACCAGAAAGTAGCACGGCGAAATTTATCTGCATGTCTTTGCAAAATATTTGGTTTGGAGCGGTGGTTTGGTAGCGTAGGCGCGGCTAATGGGGCTGGTTGGTAAATTACTGTAGCTGCCGAGTTCACTGCTAACATGCTAACCAGCTTGGAACATAGCACTATTCAGTCACAATAGCTTTGTGAAGTTTTTTTTTTTTTTTTTTTTCTCTGTACTGGGCAGTTTACTTGCTCCTGGCATTTGGTTCTTGGAATTGTGCATTATTTTATTCAATAAAGACTTACTGAAGTGGGAAAAGAAATTTTCCCAACTAGCGAGCTTGTCAACTTTCAGGTAGCAAGCTTGTTAGCTTGGTTGGTAATGGGACAACAAGTTTACACAGTGACGCACCGTTTGTGTGTTCGATAAATGATGTATGCCAAAAAACTTAAACATATGCAAATCCATATCTTTTCAACCTATAACAAAATGACATCTCTCAAAATAAACACACCACCCTTACCCTGCCTCACGGTCAAAAAACGGAGACCTCGCTGTGCGCCATCAAGTAGTGCCACACTAGTTAACTACCATGGCTTCCTACAGTGTCACCCAGTGACCACCACTGAAATGGCTGCAACACACAGTTTCTGTCTCGTAACTGTCATCCACTTCTGTGAAGCAGTTTATACTCTGAAAGAGGAGGGATTAATAAAAGTGGATGTTGCAACACAGCTAATAAGCTGCAATAGCTTCCTCCATTTTGGACCACCACTAAAGGGAATACTGAAATGCTGATGTGACTGGGTCGTTACGGGGTCACTTAAATAAGCAGAGCATCATTGATATCAGTAAAGTCTGTGCTTCTCATGCTACGAAAAAAGAAAACTACTAATTATTCCAAAGCGAAACTACTTCAACATGCAGTCTCTGTTCTTGTGCTCTGTGTATTGGAATGACACCAGTGAGTCACAGAGAGGATTGGTGAGACTGGACTGGCTGGATCGCTGCTTGTCCAGCTTGTGCTACTTGCTGTCCAGAGCCACACTGACTGATGGGGAGAATAATTCTTATAATGGCTTTAAGTTGACACTGCTCCCCGTTGTCATCACCCGTCTCCCCTGGTACCAGCAGCAGCCCAGACTGCTGGCTCTCTTCGTGTTTTCACACACAGACACACACACACACACACACTCCCAACATCCTTGCAAACAAGAACACATATGTAAGATTTCACATAAAGCCTAGGAGAAAAAAAAAAACATGCAAACTTCTGTCCTTCAACTATCCTACCTCTCTCAACTGGTTTCCCTTCTTCACTCACTCACCTTCACTCTGACCTATAGTACCTACTGTACCTGTCTCCCAGTGTCAGAAAAAGAGTGAATCCATTAAACCGCAAGATGTTTTCCGCACAGCAGGAAAACATCAGAATAAGCTCCAAATGGTCCTCAATAAAAAGACAACCTCTCTTTGGTCTCAAACTGAGTGTGGGGAGCCTGAAACCATCCCTACCTGTTGTGCCTCAGCAGCAGCAGACTCTCATCACCCTCAATTCAGTCAAACCGATTCTGTCTAAGCGCTGACTTCACATTACTTTTGGCTGCACGGGGTGTCATTGACTGTTACCTGAAATGACAGCTGGATTAAGATATGCCAAACACACAGCATTAGAAGAACAACAAAGATGTTTCATCATCAAAACCCAGCTGGATCAAATAAACTTGGGTGATACATCTTTAATGGCGCTCAGGCAGGCATCAGGAAGCATGAACTTTTTAAAGAGTAATCCATCTTCAGGTATTCTTACACTGTTAGTTACCATCAACCTGTGACACTCCTGTGATGAGTCTTTTGTAGGGTGCTCTTATGGTGCATCCACTTTACCTCAGCCACCTACACCCTCCTTTTCAGTTTTATTTCCTTTCCCCTCTAGGTTCAAACCCTAGAGAAGAAGAAGCTGTCAGTCAAAGTTGGGAATAAGAGCATATTATTATAGCAAGCTTGCTACTTAGTACCTTCACATTGGTGAGAGTCTATCATTGCTGCCATACCCTTTTATTCAATATGTAGGCAACTATTGCATTCTGGTCTATTGGGGTTATTTCAAGAGTAGAAATATCTCCTTCATGTGTGGTTGTCAGTGCATCCATCCATGATCAACCACTTATACAGGGCAGCTACTGTACATCCTCCAGCTCCTCCTGGGGGGACACCAAGACGTTCCAAGCCAGATGCCCCAGGCCTCCTCTCAGCTGGACATGCTTGGGAAAACCTCTAAATGAAAAGCTTCGGGGAGGCATCTCCGGCTGGTGCCTGAAGCACCTCAACTGACCTCTTTCGAGGTGAGTAAGCGTTGGTTCCACTTCCTCTGGAGTGTGAGCTCCATAACCTGTCTCTCACGGTGAACCCAGACATTCTGAGAGGGAATCTAATTTTGGACATTTGTATCTGGGATCCCATTCTTTTGGTAACTACCCAAAGCTCATGACCAGAGGCGTGGGTTGGAAAGTAGATAGACCGATGAGTTTCGCCTTCACCTCACTCTTCACCACAACAGTCCGGTCCCACACCTGCAGTACAGCTGATGCACCAATCCGCTTGTTGTCTCTTGTGTTTTTAAAAAACAAAAAAAAACAAAAAAAACGATCCATTGAATTTGTTAACTTGGGGCAGCAACTTACTCCCCACCCAGAGGGAGTAGTTCAGTTTTCCAGCAGCGTACCAGAGCCTCAGACTTGCAGGTGCTGACTCATATCCCAAACAGCCAGAAGGATGACATCATTCACAAAAAGCAGTGGTGCAATCCTCAGGCCCCCATAGAGGACATTCTCCTACCCCCCTGCGCTTTGAGATTCTGACCATGCAAATCAGAATAGGGTGACAAAGCACAACACTTGCAGAGCCCAATAACCACTGAGAACACGCTTGACTTCCTGCTGAGGATACAGACACAACTGCTGCTTATTGAGGCAAAGTCAAGAGCCTTGATGCCCTTTTTTTCTTTTTTTTTTTTTGAAGCGAGTCCCTGTGTCAAAATCTAGTTTTAAGACCTTCATCGTTTCATTTTTGATTTTTGTGCCTATTATGTGGTATAATTCCAATGTATGCGCTTCATCAAATTCCTGTTTAAGAAAATCTGGGGCCAGGTAGCATTCCAGCATAGAAAAACTGTATACACTGCACACTGAGTAAGAAGAATGGGGGTTAAAAGGTGCTCACCAGCAGCTCAATTTTACCCTGAGCCGCTATGTTAGTCACATCAGGAAGTGTCATGATGTGATGTCATGTTGTGCACATTCAGTCGGTTATCAACGGGAATAAGACAAATCTAGCGTCAAACAACAACATGGGCCCAGATATGCAAGACACATAGCCAACAACTGCTTTTTAAAGAACAAAATGGCAGAAGCAGAAGCACACATGGTGTTCAAATGATTTATTCCACTCATCAAGGCGACAGTAGGTTGTGACCTGTTTTTTATGTATTCTCGAAAGCAATGTGAGTCTATGACTTCCAGCAGGTAGGGGCACACCTGCAACAGACAGTGGCATTAAATGGTGGTGAATAAATCATGGGTTTAACATTTTTTGCACGTATTAATGGTGATGAAAATATATCTGTGGCATACTTTGGGGCTATTAAAGCTAATTTTTTCTTTTTAGATGTCAGATCCCAGATGATTTGATTAACAATCTGGTGAGTTTAGCAGGAAATACGATAAATGCACCTCAGTACTGTCAGATTAAGATTCTTTGATGCATTTCTTTGCATTAAATTGATTTTCTTCCATCTTTCAGTTCAGTCTGCTGCTCTTACATAACTCTACCTGAAACTACAACCTCCTTAATCCTGCTTTATTAATTAAGGTGTCTATTTTACAAATAACACCTTTCACCTTTTCTTCTTCTCACTCGGACTATCTTGCTTGCATACACATGCATATCCACAATTTCTAGTTTTAGTGAATACATTTATTTCATAAAGGAAAAACCACGAAGATAGATTTCTCCCTCATCCTTTCCTTTCCTTTCCTTCTTTTTCTTTTTTGCTCTGTTGCAAACACACCAACACATACACACTCACAAATCTTTATTTTCTTTCACTTTTCAAGTGCAACATCTTTATGAGATAAATTAGGCTCATGAGCATATGCTTTTCCTCAACTAATTAAAGCGCTAAACATTAAATTAGGAATCCAGTCTGCCACTCGTTTGTCATAAAGTGGTAGACTGTCACCAAAATCCAGTTGCTTTTCTATGCCTCTCCACCCCTCCTTTACCATTTGTTGTTGTCAGTAACTGTTCAATTCAGGCACTTCTTAGAGAAGGGTTCAGCCGCACCTGGCTGACTGACAGATGCTACTGAGTGCCGGCACAGGTGTGCAGTCGTCAACTACGGTATCATGCAGAAGCAACTCCGACAGCTGAAAAATCAGTGTGATTTCTTACCAACCACTTCAAGACATAGATATGATTTCTACTGTATTTTAACAGCAATGTAATATAGAGTTAAAAAAAAAAAAAGTGTATTGATCTGCGTAGGGGTAGGTATTTTTGGTGGAGGATAAAGTGTGAATAGGAAGTTTCTAGAACAAGTGAAATGTGATGCATGCCTGTGACTACCAAAAAACAAAGCAGATTGTCTACTGTGAATACTAAGTACATTGTGGCCTAGTTTGGAGGAAAACTTGGGGAAAAATTGCTAACCTACACCCAGATGCCTGGAAAATAATGACAACTCTCCACATCACTATACAAGCTAATCCCAATTTACAGGATTCCACCTCTCTGAGAGTTGTTAGTCAGTCAGTCAGTCAGTCAAACAGTCTGGATACATGCCTTGGCATAATGTTCATTCACAGCTGTCAGGCCTCTTCTGCAACCTGCCTCCATCTTTAGCGGGGGGGATTCTGTCTTAGCTTCGATAAGAGTTATACCCTGTAGCAGCCGGGGGGGCTGTTTCCTGCAGTAGCTGGTAGCTAAAGACCTTGTTGTGGTGCAACTGCTGACAAGATGGAATTAAACCCAGTTTGAGCTCTCGGGGTGAAGGCCGCGGCCATGAGAATTTTTTTCGGCAGTCTGTCAGACATCACAGCAGTCTATCGTGAGGTTCATCCTCAGCAAAGCACCCTGCATAGCATCAACTGTCAGAGGAGGATGAGAGTTGCAAGCATTGTGTGTGTGTGTGTGTGTGTGTGTGTGTGTGTGTGTGTGTGTGTGTGTGTGTGTGTGCGCTTACCAATTTGAGAGTATGCATTGCCTTTTTTTGCATGTGTGTGTGTGTGTGTGGTCAGGTTTAGCAGTACTTGTGAGGCCTGATACAATGGCCTGTCTTTAGATGACATTTTAGGACTTTGCTGGACGTAAGTTTCTTAATTTATTATATTACATTTTGAGTCTCTGCAACTTTACACTGACGACAAGCCAAGTCATTAAGCCAAGAAATAATTCCGCTCATGAACCCTGTGTAAAACCATAACTATTCATTTCACACTTTGCTTTTTGTACAGATTAAACAATCAAGATATAATATATTATATTTAAAGTTGCACAGAGTCAGGTTGGCTGTTTCGCCCCTACTTCATCTCTGAAGAACGACCACGTACGTTTTATATTGTGTGTATATGGACATAAAAGTATTAAAACGTGTATGTTTTGTGTGCATGCGGATACTGGTATGTAAAATAGCTTGTGGATAATCTGAAAAAGGGAGGGGGGAGGGGGTCATAGGTGATTAATTCACTACTGCACTTGGAGTACAAAGCAATAATAATAGCAGGACAAGTCTGTTGTTGTCAGAAATAGGCATGTCTTTCAGTCAACTGTCTTTGTTGAGTCATTTCCATATATCCACTATTATCTCTCCTTCTCTTTCTTTAATTTGCTCTTTCTCCTCAATGATGTCCAAAGCGCCTGATGCAATGTGCCGGCATCCACACATTAACACCAAAGTCAATGGGAAGACAAAGGGGGCAAAATGACTTGCACAGGACTGTGGGAATTGGTTGCACAGCAGCCAGATACCCTGGGGTTACACAGAAAGGAAATTGGATCTAGAGGGAGTGAGAGTGGGCCACGTGATGTCATTTGTTACGACAGATCGGTGTAGAGAGGTGGTATATCACTCATTACAGAGAGCAGCGAACACAGCTGAGCTGCTGTGTAACATGACAACTGGCTGCAGGAGCCATAAACTCTAACAGAGTATTATATCTCTTTGTGGGTGGCATTAACTAACTGAGCAGTGTACTGCGTAGGCGTGATTTACTGCCAGAACTGTGAATCTGCATCGAAGATAAAAAGGGAAGACAGTCCTCATGTTGTGGTCAGGATCTCTATTCTCTATGCATTTATCTGTGTGACCCCCTTCTTTTATTTTAGGTTATTTTCCATTTCATGTATCCCTGCGATAGTGGCAGCAGCAGGCAAACAGAAAACTGACGGCTGATAATGGCTGTATGGTTGACATTTTGCTGTAAATAAAAGAAGAATCTGTGTATTTGCATGACACAGAAATAGCTTTTGTATCGTGGCCTACTTGTTCCTCTGGGTAAGTGCATTATTAATGATGTTATGCTGCGATAACACTGGTAAGTGTCCATTACAGGATGGGCTAGGAAACAAAGAAATATTTGCAACCAGGATGCTCATGCAACCAGGCTTTTTGATCAGAGTTTAATACTGAGATTATTGGGTTAATTATTTAATAGCTGAACAGCTGTTTCAGTCCCCACTGAGCACGACCTTGGATTCGTTTCTTATGTTTCAATTTGTTTTCTCATTTCTGGATGGAAAAAATGCATTCGTCTAAAAAGAAAATGGAAGCAAATAGAGTACAAAACATTGTAGTCTCGGTTCAGCACTGATGCTAGATGTCTGCAGTATTATCATTCTGATACACTCCTTAGCTCCAAGATGCAAATTGGACCTGTACAGCTCAGTGCCAGTATCCTTGTCATTTGAGTTGGGCTCATTTAGGCATAAACTGGCCTCAGAGAGAGAATGAGGCTGGGGAACATGGAATTAGCTGGAAGCCAAGTCACAAAGCATTCAGCACCTGATTCTCAGCTAGGACAGATGGCAGAATTGTAGCATGATGGCACAAATATGCATGAAGACAGAGAGGGACAGGGAGCGGCAGAACACCACACACACACACACACACACACACACACACACACACACACACACACACACACACACACACACACACACACACACACACACACACACAGCCACATCTCAGCGCTCCCTTAGGCGTGTGGCCAAGAAACTCAATGTTTCATGAGGATTTAAGTCTCTCTATGAAACCTGTGACTGAGCATAAGACATTGGATCATCAGACACTGCCAAAACCGCTGTCGGGGGCTATTCACGGTACTGGCAGTCAGTGACAGTTCCTGTCCACAAGACATTTATTTTGTCATGATATGAAGATGTGAGAGACTTTCAATTCAGCGACCATCACGACAAGCCCACCATGTTCCAAATCCTCCTCCACCTAAACGTCAGAGACCTCTGGGCTGTTGGACTCCCAGTACTGATGGCGTCCACGCAACTGACACCCCAGAGCTGGTTACCGTAGTTTGAGGATCATAGCGGCTTTCATATCATGCCCATATTTGTGCACCGGTATCAGCTGTACCCTGCCTAATCTCCCCGGTTTCTCAGGGGCAGTGTTAATCCATCAATACTTAGATTTGTCTCCCCACCCTTCCATGATCCAAGATGATGAGCAGAGCTAATAAAAGCATCGGCAGACAGAAGCTGGTGATAGCGCACTGTCCTCACCATCTAATCCCCCTTCTAATTAGAGATGCTGACTTAGACTAATAGAAGACAACATAACAAGAAAAAATGAAAACAGACAGTGCCAGACATCTATTGGGTTTGTTTATTGTTTGAGCTTGATAATTAAAGGACTATACCAGCAGATTTGTATGTTTAAGGCCATTAGTTACACATCACACTTTTTACTCTACTTTCGACTGTTTTCCAAACCTCACCATGAGTTTTTTTTTATTAATTTCGTAGCTTCTAGGCAGCCATTTGTTTCCAGCTATTGGTTTCATTTCACTACTTCATAAAACTTCATTAACCTAGACAGAAACTTGAAAATGGCTTCTCATAGGTAATCCATCATAGTGAACTTGGATTTTACTTTAGTTTTGGTGAAAGGTCCTGTATGTTATCTGTGGGAACCTCGTTTAAAAAGTGTCCTTGTTGGAGCATTCATGAACACTCTGACAACCAACACTGGGCTTCCAAACAGCTACTTTAAATTTTAAAAGCTGCACTTATCGGTTATATGTATAATCAATAATGACTCAAATGTGCTAATAATGGGCTACCTGCCCAGCACTAAACGACAAAGAGACAAAGTCTAGTGACTAGTTGGTGAACGTAGTTGATATTTTTCTTAGTTAATTGGTGCAGACCAAAGCAGCTAAAAGGAGAATACCGCAAAACACAACTCCAAATGAATGCTAATGTTAATCCATGTTTCCTGAAAAAACTAAAATAAACCTCAAAATAAATAATTGCTTTATCCTTCATGGTTTGTCGTCTTTGTTTGGGTCAATACTGGATGAATCTGTGCCTCACAATTTCTTTTCAACGTTTAGTGTCAACTCAGTTTATAGTGTGTACTTAATGTAGGTGGGAAAAAGAAAAGTAAGGGCACGTAAGGTGGGGTAGTCGATGGGAGTGTAGCACTTTTTATTTTCGTGTAGGAGAGCGAGAGAAAGTTTGCCCTTTGATAAAGACCTTCAGTCAATATTACATTTTTTATAACCTGTAGTCACAATCTTTCTTTCAACCCTAGCCAGACCATAGTTACCGCACGTAGATGTTGCAAAAAGCAGGAATTAATTGACAGTATAGTACCTGAATTTAAAATTTTGAATCTCCAAGCTTCCTTCAACATGTCAGCGGGATTAGTAAGGGTTCCTGCTCAAAACTGCACTATCACATGACAACACAGAAGATGAAATAAATAAATAAATAAACACACATGATGTCCATAACGATGGAAGATCTCCGTTTCACTTCTCTGTAAGTTGATTCTAAGAGTGTACTGAAGAGAAAACTGTGGTTATCTGGAATACAATGTGGTCTGAAGTCAATGCGCTTCTGCTATGGCCCACCCAGTTATGGGAGTTTAGGGAAAAGATGAAGCAAGGATATAGAATGAGAATGAGACAGAGAAAGAGACACTAAGTTGTTGAGACTGAGAGAGAGACTGACAGACAACTTCTGTCACCTTTTATTATTACATAAACCTGGTGATGGAGAGAAGGTGGTTTTGTTTTTACTCTCACTATTTCCTTCCTGATTTCGCCACTGTCTCTGTATTGACTTTGGCGCGAAGGTGGCATCTGTGTGTGTGTGTGTGTGTGTGTGTGTGTGTGTGTGTGTGTGTGCGTGTGTGCGCGCGAATGTCACTTTTTGCGAAAGACAGGGGGGAAGATGGATGGTAACAGCATCTACTCCTGTCACTCACCTCTCCTTCCCAATATCTTTGCACCGTCCCTCCATCCATCTCCACCCATTCTCTGGCTCCTGTTTTGTCTTTCAGTGAAAATGTATTGCTCTGGTGAATTTAAATCCTCCTCTCCACTTCCCTCTGACTCTGTTCACTTTCCCTATCTGTTGGGTTTTTTTTTTTTTTTTTTTACACCAACCACCATTTTTCTCTCACTCCTTTTTTATATTCCATCACTCACTCTGATATTCTGCTGCCTCTCGTCGTCTCTTTGTGTGGTTGGCCATCATTGTTGTCTTTTCCTCTCTGTTTGTATAGGCAAGTAAGCTGAGGTAGGTGTTTTTTTTATTTCTCAGGGGGCCAAGATGTTAATGATGGTTTGATAAGCCCATATTATATAAGGATAGGGGGAGTGAAAGGGAGGGGAAAGAGGTACTGCAGGGGGGGAAAAAAAATTCATAAGTTAAATGTTGTTCTTGTCTTTTTTTTTGTTTTTTTTTAACTAGATTGCAGTTTGCCACATGAAATGAGTGGACAGATTTTTGAGATTTTAAATACATGGCAAAACAGCTGAGTATCAATAAGTTACATTTTTTTGATCTGGAAAATCATGGCAGCTACACTTCAAAAAGCAGCTTCTCTGTGAGTTTCAGAAGTTAACTTGCCCGAGCTGCTGATGTTTTGAAGATACTTTGCTGAGCCCATAGAATAAACTGGAGATAGTAGACGGCCCAGTGAAGGCTTTTTGAGGTGTTACTTTAGCATCTCTCTCTCTCTCTCTCTGAGTATTTGTCCTCCCTCTCCACAGGGCAGCACATTTACTACTGAACAAATCCTCCAAAAACCCCGGCCAAGGCCCAGAGTAGAGTGTTATAAAAGTTTAAGAGAGCTTTGAAAGGTGTGTTGTCTAATTGCAGTAAAAGTGCTCCCAGCTACTTTTTTTCTAAACGTAGATCAGAGATGTCAAACGGCAAAAGTAGTGCAGGTGGTCTCAAAGCTGAATCCAATAAACCTGAATTGGTATTTTTGTATCAACTCTGTTTATCTCTTTTCCCATATCCTGGCTGTCACCCCACCCACCTACCCCCCAAGACTAAGACAACTCACCATTTCTTTATTATGTTTTGCTATTGATGGAGTCGGTAAGAAAACCAGACAGGCCCACAGGGCGGAGATGTCGGACATATAAGCCACTACTGATACACAACATTTCAACTCCATCAACTGGGGGGACAGCAGTTTAATAAAGTACACCTATTGGACAGAAAGGCAGGAGCCTCCATGTTCTTATAGAAGGAGTATCTTGTATAACAGTTATCTCTCTCCCAGGTAGCATTCTGTGTGAACTCTTTGCCTGTGTAATGTAACGTACCTACAGCATATTAGCAAGCTGTGTGCTGTATTAGCAGGCTATAGAGCTTAATATAGGCAGCGTATCCTCCTGCAGGGAAGTATAGCTTCCCGGACTACTTGGCTGAAAACTCGCATCATCTACAGCAGAGTAAAAAGGACAATCTCAAGCTACTTCGAGGAAGAGAGGAGCCTGTCCTATCCCACTCCTGGCAAAATACCCTCATCTTCTCTCTCCTCCCCTCACCAAACGCCCCACTGTCTGGCTCATGAAAAGCGGTGAAGTCTTGTACATTTCTCTTCTCTCTCTGTCAGTGGGTTTTGGCCTTTTTGTGTGTGTGATGGAGAAAGTATCATAAAACTGGGGATAAATAGGAGGCGTGTTGCTATATTTGGCAAGAAACACAGTCTGTGTTTGTGAGATACATATTTACAGGGGAACCTTTTGTCTCCATTATTAATTACACACAACTGACCATTTGATAAACCCCTCCCTCAAACAGCGATTACCCAAACATAGCTTAGCACAGCAGGCGCTGATGAAGCGGTGTGCGCTCAGTATCTCAAGAGTTTGGAAGGTTGGGTCGAAGACAAAAAAACGAGTGGGAATGAATTAAATAGTGTGTTTATGTAGCAGTTCTGCACCCCCCCCCTTGCGTTGTGAGATGACTGAGGCACAAACCAGCACTCTTGGCTCCAACCAGCCATTTATTCTGATAACAACAAAATGATATTGGGTCTCCCACAGCCAGCGTCGTGGTAACAAGCTCCAGAAAATACATGGGGATAGGATATAGTAGACTGTTATTTGATTTTACATGTAAACAAAACAAAAATGGACTAAATGTACCTGGTAACAAATCAATGATACTATGTCTCCCACAGCCAACTTCATGATAACAAATGTCAGAAAATACTAAAACAAAGAAACAATCAAGCTAACAGGCGGTCAGCAATTTACAACGCAGGGATTTCGTATGAAGCTTCAATCAAGCTAATAGTTACCCATATGGTGGTATGCTCAACAAATTACTCACAACCAATGTGTGTAGTGACTGGGAGATCATTGTAAAATAAAAAGTACAGAAAATACACTTTTTACCAGCGTAAAAACTTATTAAGGTATTTTAACAGAGCCTACAACCATTGCCATGGAGAAGAGACCATTCAGAGGCCCGAATATGAGCGGTAGGGAATTCAAAATGCTTTGTCGTTACAGTATAGAACCAAAAAAAAACAAAACATAGCGCCATAGTTGCTCTCCCACAAATGACCCAGAAGTAAAGTAAATTGATTATGTTGCAGATTGTCTTCAGTTTTGTCAGCACCGTAATCTTTAGCTTCCACCTGCTGTTAGTGGCTCACGTTACAGAATTTTAAGCTCAGTGATCGGGTGCTTCTTGCTGAAACGCACCCTGGGAGTCACTGTAAATGTCTGCCTCGAAGTTTTTATCTACACAAGCTTGTACCGTCGACTTTTTTATCAAAGAACCAGATATTTTCTAACATTTGTTCAATTCTTGTACTGATTATTTAACTGGAAGAGTTTCATGACAATCTATGCTGTAGAACTTTTAGTCAGGTAACTTTGTCTGTGGGAAAAGTTGGACTTTTATGGAACTAGCGGCGCCTGAAATAGCTCCTACCACTGTGCAATTCTATCCTCAGTTGTGCTGAGGATAGCACAACTATAGTAACATGGCTCTTAGTGTTACTATATCAGAGTTTAGAGCATTAATAGCGGTTCTTTCCTGCTCCTCATTGAATGTGGGGCGTTCCATTTGAACTGGGATGTCCGAAATTTAAACTGCAACTCAAATCTGAACGCATCCAAGATGGCTGCTCCACACATCAACAGTACTGAAAGCTGTAGTAATATACTGCGTATTAGCACATCTGTCTTATTTGTGTCTCATTAAATCAGTCGTACACACAGTACTGTCCAACTTCTATCTGTGGACATGTTGCAACAGTGTTTGTATTCGCAAAATACCGCGTAATGCATCGTTATCAACTGGTATTGCTAAGAAAACCAGTTGTGTTCATCTTGGGTTTTTTTTGTTGTACTGGTAAATGGAACGCAGCATTAAACTCCAGCAATGCCAGCCAAAATTGGTCACCGGTAGTGGGTAGCCTGCCTTATTTCTACATCTGTCTGAAATCAGGGAACCATTATTTCGAAAATTACGATAAATTTCGAGTGGTAATTCTGTCACTATAAACTGCATAGTACCACGCTGGAATGGAAAGCTAAACAGGCGTAGCAGCAGTTGCTAAGGGGGGTGGGGCTGAGCAAAGGGTCACTTACATGCAGTGGGTGTCACTTTAACATTAGTATTTACTGTACTATAATGAAATATTCACAGAATGATATAAGACTTTGGTAGAAAAGAAAAGCCATCTTGATTGCTATAGAAGTTGTTGCATCTACTCTTGCCTGCAGGGTTTGAGAGGAAAGACACTTTTCCTCTCATCAAAAAAAGGAGCAACACTCTCACTTTCTAAAGATTCATAAACGCTGCTAATGATGCCCAATGTGATGCAAATTCATAGCCTGAATGTGATTTTCATTCATAGCCGCTGCCTGACTTTGCCTAGAATAGATGGGGGAAAATTCATGTTTGGATGGAATCTCTGTTCTGCAATAAGGCTCAAATTAATTTGAAAACACTATCTTCTCTTATACCACTGCGACTAAATTAAACACAGAGAGGAATGCCGTTGAAGCCTGCAGATGCTTGTTCAAATTACATTAGAAATTCTGTTTCAAAATGAGCAGTCAACAGTGCCCAGCCTGCTCATCATCACACTGACAATTTACCTCCCCTGCCAGTTTGAAGAAGCTGAAGAGGCTGAGCCTTTGCCGTCAGAATCATTCAGAGAAATGTTGGTGCGTTTAATATTACATGCTTTGGGCACCCAGTTAGAGTTGGTTCATGTACGCACATCAAAACTGTGCAAATGAAAATTATTTCCGCACTGCTTCGTTCTCATGCGCATGAAATATACGGTCACATGCAAAAGCAAATAGTGAGTCGGAGCGACAGATATTAGAAAAAAAACGACCTGATCCACGCCGGCTGCACATCAGCTCTTACAGGACGTGGATCTGTCAACACAAATGTAACTCAGAAGAGCACTGTGTTTACAGACAGCATTGATATATGAAGATGTCAGTTAGAGACCCGCAACGTCCTCCTGTAAAATAAGAAAAATATGTCTTGTCAGGAGGCAGCTCTGCAGGGTTATGTTGATTTACTCTGTTCACTGTGCAGCCTCCTGAAATAATAAAAAGGCAATGACTTTATAGACTAAACGTAACTGTCATGTGGCCTGCTGTATTTGAGCTGAATTAAGATCCCTGGATTTTTTTATTTTATTTTTTACAAAGGTTTCACCATCCCTACTGGTCTACAGGCTGAGAAAACACTATGCAATCAACTGATTCAGTTAATCACAGTGGGCCTGGTGTACAGCCATGTGTAGGATGCGAGGAGGAGTCGCACAAAAAGCCTAAAAAAGGACAAATCAGTCAAAAATATAGTCAAAGATTTTCTCTCTTTACATGACTTGTATTGTCTGGATTCCTGCAGTGGAAGTTGTGTTGTAAAATTCAATTGCTGCTTCGATTTACTAGATATATTTTCAGTGCCTATATTATTTGGTCAGTAAAAGGAAATTGCACAAGATTGCCTGTACAATGCTAAAGGGATACCAGTGACATTTGCTGGTGAAAAATAAATTATTTACAGGCACACTTACACTAATACATTTTTGTAGCTAAAAAAAAAAGTGAAATTGCTGAACAGCAACCGCTTGTTCCAGCTATCATCTTTGCTAATGTGTAGAGAGGACGGTAGCCCGTCTGTGGTGGCCTACAGAAATGAGGGAGGGGTGGATGAGACTGACTGTGTCTCATCTGGGGTGTCACAGGGGGTGTCTCCATCTCTCAGTCTCAGTGTTTGTGTGAGATTTCGTGGGGGGGTTAAAGCATCTGTGTGCATGCCCACTCGCAAGATGGATGTTTGCTGCTACACAGGTGTAATTGGATCATGCACCTGCCTCTGGTGTGGTCATTTATTTCTTCCCCTGCAAGGCCCAGTGTTTAAGGAGGCGGACCTGGGAGACTAAGCTCCTATTGATCTTACCCTCAAACTGATCATGAGTTTTTGGACACATGATCAACATTAATCTATATTGCTGCATGATGGACCAGCTTGCAGGGGCTGAGCCATTCCTTTTCAAAAGGTCTTCACTCAGTGAAGATACAACCCTAAATGAGTCATTCATAAGCGTAGTGAAGCAGTTTCAGTGTTCATATGAAATCGAAATTGTACGTTGACATTTTGCTTGATTAACGTAGCAACGTACTGACAGATCAGGGCTGAGGAACAGTGATGCAACAGGGACAGAATGACACTTGGGACCATGATGTGTTGCTTTAGAAATCTTACTTTAGTCTCAGCCAGGGAAGAGTTATAAGGAAAAAAATTAACATTTTTGTCTGGGCTGTCCTACTGAAAGACAGCCTTCGCAAAGATTTATTTTGAGAACCACCAAACCACAGTTGTTTGTTTGTTTTTTTTGTTTTTTTTTTTACACTAAATTCAGAATTCATTACAGTGCCATCAATTCAGAATGTCACTTTCCCTCATTTGACTGCTGACTCAGTGGTGACTCTTTGCTTATGCCATCTCACATTTTTAATAATGGTGTGCGAGGAGAAGGCATTCAGCAAAGAATTACTTGACAGGCACACTATATTCATACTTCACACTCACTCTCTCGCATACTACACATGTCCAGAAGATACTGTTTCTCTATATATCATTCAGTGCAATGAATGTTTAATTACAGAAACTGTCGCAGTAATCCCTTTGTACAAGTACAGTAATTACAGCATACCCAACTGTTGATCTATATTTTATACACTAAGGTCACTCCCATGGATTGAAATGTTGATGTTGCATATCTTTACATCTTATTCATGATTATATTTTTAATGCATTTTTGAACAAAAATACACATTCAAACCGTTATTTGGAACTGAGGGAGTTTTGTCCTGCCGGATGACATTAACTTTCCTTTTTAATGGCACTCACACAAACCCACAGGACTGCATTGCCTGGGGCACATCGACAAAGCGGATAGTTAAACGGCATCATTATCATCCATAGAGCCAGGCAAACCCATTTCATTTTTAATGTATGTAGGTGCTTTTCTATTTGTGTGTGTGACACAAAGGCGATAAACAAATCAAAGGAAATTTCATTTAGATATGCAAGCTGCTGGTTGTGTAACTTTGTCCACAGGTGGGTGGGTGTGTGTGTGTGTGTGTGTGTGTGTATAATGTGCTTTGGAATTTGTGTGTGGAACGTGTCCGTGGCATTGTATAAAATGAATAATTTTATACAATGCCATTGAGAAATGCAATTTCTCTATGGCATTGTAAGAAATGCATTTTTTTTTAGTCCACATGGGAATAATAGATCAACATGTGAATGCATGTGTGTGAAACTAAAGATATGGTACCCCGGAGAAAATACTGTATTTTTTTTACAGATTTTGTGTCTGACAGTGAGTACATACAGTACATGCTTGCGCACACACTGTGTTTGTGTACATTCTGCCACATAGTGGCTCGATGATAGTAGATTATCAATGCTTACAAAATAATAATAAAAAAGAGAGTCACACACTAAGACATACTATGTGTATGTGTTGGATCTCTCCTCCAGCCAAAACAGTATTCCTGAACAGCCAGATCTTTCATATCTGGGAGTTCCACCAGACACTGCTTGATTTCATGCTTTTCAATGATGCTCTCTGACCGGCTGCAGACGTTGCCGCAGGCACCCAAAGCAGAAATATTACAACCGTAATGAATATCGAAAAAATGCAGTGTGGGGTTTTTAACAAGTGCTTATACATGGTGTATTAGGATGATGAATTCCTCTGCCTGGGCACCCTCCAGATACAGCACAAAAAGATGAAACTATGTCACATACAGAGAAAGAGAGCAGGGAGAGAGAGATATAAAAAGACGGAAAAATACCAGGGCTTCTTTAATACACTGCAATCCATTATAACAGCACAAACACCCTGAAAAATTATAACAGAGTCATCAGTATATGTCTGACACAGTCTCTCCACAAAAACTGCACATTACAAGCCCGGGAGGTGCATTAAGATGGCACAGGCATCCATGATATTATACCCGCCCCCTACAGGTACAGCAGACATCATCTGTCAAAAACACCTGCCAAATAGTAACAAGAGAATGCAGATAAGGGCCAGACCTCTTTTGGATGTTAAAAAGAAATATCCTAATGCAACACACTGAGGATGTTCAATGCTATCTGATTTATGGGCTGTCTTTATTTCTACACAGAGGGATAGCAGCCCAGTGTTAAAGCCAGTGGAACGTGCAGTCGCCACTTTGAAGCTGTAACACTCGCACTGTGATGTCTCGAAGTAGCAAATACATCACTATAATCCGAGCGCTTCCTTTTGATGGTCCTTGAAATAGTGTATAACTTAACTCCGCAGTGCTAGTGTACAATGTTAATGTAGTCACATTCAAATCACTATTAAACTGAGAGGGCAGTTTTTGCTCCCGAGAACAAATCGCACATATTCACCCTCCATAAAACACTGCAAGCAGTTTGGCAAAGTTTCCCAGTACCAACTTTGAATACTAAATCACTTTTCTTGTCTACTCATCTCAGCATTCATTTCCTAGTGTGCGTGTACTGTTCAACCAATTTCACTCGTGATGTATTATTGAAAAATTTATGTATGAAACAGTTACAGTGTCAGGCTTGCAAATCCAACTTCCAGAGAACAATAACTAGTGAAATATAATTTGCTGAGAGAGATCAACCACATCTTGTTTACTGAAATAGATCCAGCCAAGAGAAACACGTTTCAAATACTGTTGAAATATTACATGAATTAATTCCTAATTAAGAAGTTATGATGCTTAAATCTGTATTAATTGTTTGGGGGGTTTTTTTTGGCCATTTAGAGACAGTGGAAACAAGCCGTAAACACAGCACTGACCTTTTTACCTTGACTAATGGTAAAGTTGCCGTCTTTTAGTTCACTGTCAATACTAAAACAATAAGGTAAAAATGCTAAAAGGCCCCAATAGAGCTGAGGGGAACTGCAGAGGTAGTTGATAATGGTAACACCTTCCATTATTTGTGATCATTTTTTCCACTGTAAATCTGCAAATATTTATCATCGCAGCTTTAATAACTGGTAATGGTATTTGCAGCATTTGCAAAGTACAAACAAATCAATCAAAAAAGTGAGACAAAACAGCTGACACTTTAACAGCCGTATTCCGCATAACTACAGTAACAAGCAATTAAATGAATGCTAAAATACACTGCGTTGACCTTCAAGGCAAACATTGTGAAGAAATCTGGAGCCTAGCGATGCTATGATTTGAGGACATGCAGAAGGTGAGGCGTTGCTGCAAGCTTATACGGCGTAATTAAGACATCCACAAATCTGGCAACCCAGTAGGGTGGAAAGCACATTACTGAGATGCAGCTTCGTTCTCTAACTACTGATTTGGCAACTGGCGGCTTCGTCCTGTAATTAGCTTTGACATGAATACAGGAACCACAGAGAGAAGCTGCGTGTGATGAACAAACAAAGGATGGTACCGTATGACAGAAATACTAACATCAAGAATGACTGAGCTCTGCCTGTCCTTCTCACTGTCTATTCTCTCCACTGTCTTGCTTTTCTGGTCCATCATTCTGTATCTTGCTGCATTTTTCTTGACCGTTTTTTTTTTTTTTTTTTCACTTTCTGTTTATCCATGATGGCCTCAGTCCGTTAAGCCTCTCCCGGTCTCCCATTGTCTGTCAGTGTCCCTCCTGTGTATGTCCGCTGCATCATTCTGACCTGACCTACATAACCTCAGGTCATCAATTTTGTATATAGCTGATGCACTATGATGCATGGGTCTCTATTGCAGAGACCCACACCCCCGGGGATGTGAATAGTGCCCTGTCACAAACACACATGCGTGCAGCCGCACTCGCACATGAGCATAAATCAGAACTGTAGCAGTAACTGGCTAACATAAGCCCCCCGGCAACAACAGCACTGCAGCCTATTCAGAGGCAGAGAAACATGGGGAAAGACTGCACCGTCGGACTGAGGATGATAATATCTTGTCACTGGACGTAGTGAATAAAGAAATAAATGGAACGGATAATTATGAGATGAAGAGACAAATACAGAACCTTGAGTTTAGTAGAGGTTTGAAGCAACTAACTGAATGGAAAACAAAAGGGCTAACGTAGGCACGTTGAAACCTTCTACACCCATTCAGTCAGCTGTAAAGAGCAGCCAAAGTAAGCGTGCCGCATGGTGAATGTGTTTGGACCCCGTTTGGAATGTCTGCGGTTACGGCAGAAGACGTATACATGGGATGCATAATATTTGTCGAATCAGGATATTTTTGCTGTTGCTGTAAATGTCTGCATTAGTCAAATCACAGTGCTTAGTCAGTGAATTAAAGGCAAGGCCTGAGGGCTGGCCTTCAGGCTCCTCCACCCCGGGGCACAGAGTTAGTTGTGTTTACCGTAGCAAGCCGTCGGTTCAGCAACGCTCACAGCAGCCTACACCACCTACAGAACAATCAGCTTGTATAAACGTCTCAGTCATTTTCCTAAATACTTGTAGCTGCGCTAAGGATGGAGAGGAGAAAGAAGGAGAGGGGAAAATTGACCGATCGCTACACCCTGCCCCCTCTTTTCTTGCATGGCACAGTTTATAATTACAAATGTGGCTGATTTTCCCTTTGAAATTCTTTAGAAATTTTTGAAACATTGGATCCTTGATTTCACACAGAGGTGCCCACCCACACCCATCTAGTTGAACCCAATCATACGGGCTTATGCTCCTTCTCGGCCCGCTGCGCTCCACCCAGGAACGTCGTTTGGCATTGCCATCCCTACACCCGAGGCGATCACAGTGCAGACTGTTCTCCTTTGCGGTTCCCTGATGGTGGCACGAGCTACCAAATGTTGTCAGAGCAGGAACGTCCCCCTTTATCTGGAGGAAACTCTTGAAGACTCATCTCCTCCAAGAACACCTCTTCCCCAACACCTAACACCCCAACATGCCTAACCAGCACCTACTACGCACTTTCAGTGAACTTCTTTACCACATCTCCTTGCCCTTTAGCCCTCACTTCTACTACTACTACCACTGCACTGACACTTTGGTGTTTTTAGTTGCTTTTGGATAAAAGCATCTGCCAAATATGCACAGAAGTCTAAAGCTTGACAGAACTACTGTGCCTAACCCCCTTAAGGTTGTTGGACGATCTGTTTTAAGGGGAGGGGTTTAGCAAACGGTCCTTTTGAAGAAATGTCTAAAACTGTTTCAGTTTTCTGTAAAAGTCCTAAGCTGTGTGTGTAGTGAGATATTACTAGTCCATCCATCCGGTTCTATAATGAACAGGGTTATGTCAGGGAGGTTAGATGTTAACAATCTAATTCGTACTCTGTGATTCTGAACTCCCCATAAAGCTTTAATGATTTTTGGATGCGGCGATTGGAGAGGCCATATAATGTGTTGACTTCAATCCGACATCGATGAAGCCGCTGTAGAATTGCTCTAGCAAGCGTGTCTAGCAACATTACCATCCTGCAGCATGGGAGCACCGCTAGGCAAACACCTCGCCTCGCTGGGCCCACCTGATGCTGTAAACACGGTCTAATATCTCTCAGCTGGTATGCAATCATGTAGAGCGATCATTGGCTCTAATGTTTCACAGCAGACTGCTGTCTGTATCACTGGTAAGTGACATTGAGCATCAAAGGCCTTTTTTAAAAAAACAAAACAAAACATTAATCTGTCCAGATGTAGACAAATGAGTGGAAACCTATTCATCAAACCACACTTTTTTTTTTTCCACTGCAGGAATCCAGAATTTGTGCCAGTACTCAAGTACAAAAAATAAGTGCAATTTATTGTTTCACTGAGGTTGGCTCTATTCAGAGCTTCTAAAACTGACAAACATTACTACTTGTCATTTGTATAGATGGATAGATCTTTTATGTCTGTTCCCTTACCTCAATTCTCTCACACTCTCTTGCTTTTTTTCTTCCAGTTCCTCTTCTGCTTCTTTCTCATTCTCCGTTACAACACTGGGACACTCTCTCCTTTTCCCTCCCAAGGTCTTAAGGCTGAATGCTGATAGAGTGATTATCCAATACATTAATACAGACTCAAGATCAGCACACAGGGGGGCTATTTAATCATACTTTTATGAAGATCTCTCTGTGAGCGCAGAAAGGTCCTGGACCAAGCCAGACCAGGTCCACAGCAGACTAAATGAACAGAACATTACTGAGACATAACAGAAGCGTAAAACATATATTTAATAGTTATCTGTGGCATCAAGTCTGCAGAGAGCACAGGGAGAGAAAGTGATGAAAGGGAGAAGTAAGGGCTGCGTGCCTGAGAGGAAAGACACATATTCTATTAGTACCTAAATTTAAACTGGTGCTCTTTTGCTCAGTTTTCTGTCTCGCTCCCTCTCTCTTTCACACACACACACACACAAATAGACACTGTACCAGCAAACCCTAACTGTGAAGAAGAAAAGAACTCAACCAAAGAAAGAACTGGGCCTTTCTCAAATGAGGTCAAATTTTGGAAGCTTAATCAATTTTTCTGTGAAACTTGGATAACTATGCCAAATCTTGGCTTTTCATTTAATTCCGCAAGCACCTAAAGAAGTAAAGAGAGTGAGAGAGAGGTGTCAAAAAAAATAAATAAATAAAGTTTGAGCCAAGGGTGAGGGTTTGAGGGGAGTGTATAATCCGTATCAGTCATCTCACAAAGTCAATGCAACTTCTCAGAGCGTGAATGTAGCACATGCATTTCCCTCAGTGACTTCCCCTCCAATGCGCCTGCGACGAAGACATTTTACATACATCTGCATGCAAACAAGACAATCCAACTATTTGCATTTTGAGCTCAGTGGGCAGGAAATAAATCTTGAGGAGAAATATCCATATATAAGCAGCCACATTAAATCAACATTCCCACTCAGCTCTGGTCTGTTTGAACAGCTTTTTAATCGAATTCTTCCAAATCACAGTGGTGCTCCATCATCTCCTGTTTCCTTTGTTGACATTCGGAATCTTTGATTGTTTTTCCATCATCACTTGATCGTGACGAGGGCAGCGGTGAACATCTCTCTACCCGCATGAGTAGACGAGACACATTATCGTGTCCTCACCTCACGCACTTTTTTTTTTTTTATTTTTTTATGTTTTTGCAAAAACTGCAAGGTAAAAATACGCCAGGAACCGCTAATTAATCTAACTGGAGCTTGGTGTCTTCTCTCACACACAAGCCCCAACCAAACAAAGACAAACAAACACACATCTACAGTGCTTTTCGGTTCTCTGCAACTCTGCCTCTTCAATAACAAACATTTCGTCAGGCATGATTAAAGGCTCTGTTTTGCTTAGTGGTATCCATTGTGACTTCATGCTTTCAAGACAAACTTTAATACTGGCCAAAGTGCCAGTGAGATGTGTCTACTGCAGTGCAGTGTGTGGGCTGTGTAACAGCACGCAGGGAAGGGCTCCTGCCGACAAACAAATGTTCCTCTTCATGTCCGGAGCATTCCCCTTTCATTACTCACAGCTCTCATTCCCCTGCCCATAATCAAATCCTCATTGAGTGAGCTGAAACTCAGTTACTAGCACTGCTAGTAGCCCGCTAAAACACATGCATTCAGATGTGCGTGCGCGTGCCCGCCCCGTGCAGCCCATGGCCTGCACACATTCCGATTGCGAGTCTGATGGAAAGCATCATGGAAGCTGTATAGGAAGCAGGTGTTGTGCGCTTTAACTCATCGTCCTGAAAATCATCCCACAATCTGATGAGGCTTCTCGCCTAAACTTCTTCTCAGTCTGACCCTGTATTAGTTCTCTCAGGTGAGCAGACAAACAGCCAAAATCTGAGTCCACATTAGAGAGTACAGATATGAACTCCCCCCGATTCCATTCATTCCAGCTCTGAGTCCATCTACAGGCCACTGGGCTATTAGGGAGTAATGTGGTTCAGATAGTCACGGGCAGCTTCAGAACCACATGAAAACCAATTAAGAGCCTATTGTTGATATTCACAGTGGGATAAGTACTATACTGCCCACACAGAAACAGACAGCCTAAGTATCAAAGTAGTCTTCTACGTTGGTCTAGGCTTAAAGCATACTGCGATACTAACACACGCACACACACACACAACAGATATAGCATTGACAGAAAGATGTCATTTTTCCCGCCCCATGCAGGTGCTGCAAAGTTAACAGGAAGGTCAGGGAGGTGTCAATCAAGCTTGGTCTACACGAGAGGTGGTCTAATCGGGCAAAATTATTAAAATTCACCTGTATGGATCCAGTGTGTTTTAGATCAAACTAATCTCCTTAACCCTGGAGCAGGGGCGTAGCTTCCATTAAGGACACTGATCTCTGTAGTCTCCCTGGAAACCTTCTCCAGTTATATTCACTAAAGCTGGTACAATTACTCCACTAATCGATTGATTTATTAGGAAAATAATAGGCAACTATTTTGTTGACTGAATAGTCAGGAGTCGATGCTTGTCTTTGTCACGCATGATAGTAAGTGGGTGGGACTTGACGGGTATTTTTCATTATTTTCTGACATTTTATAGACAAAGAAATTAGCAGGATAATCAAGAAAATAATCATTAGTTTCAGCCCTAAATTCAACAATTAAAAGTGTACATGGGGTGGGCATTGTACAGGCCGATTCCCATATTTTTAGACTCATCATGTTTAAAGTGGGAGATTTTTAGGGCCAAATAATGCATAATTAAAGAAGTAAGTACCCATAATTCTATTCCTGGCTGTGTTTGGGAAGATTTTGAAATAGCACTTAGACCTTCTAGTTAGGAAATAAAATTTAGAGAAAACAGAATTGATCTGTTCACTGAGTGGATACAATATGAATCCATTAATCAAAAAGGCCTCCTCGAAATCTTCACAGAGGGATTTCACTGAGTAGTGAAGGAGCGAGGGCTAAAATACAGGGATCGTGGGCCTATACAGTGCTGCTTTATCCTGTACTTTCACGCAGCCAAGGCTGAAACTATTGTTCATTGGGAAATGGATTCAGTGAAAGAACAAATCCAAACCCATAAAGGATGGAGGTTGATTGGGCAGAGTTTTTTTTGGTTTTGTTTGTTTTTCCCCCTCTCTCTCTCTGTATGAAACACTAACTGACAGAAAACGCTCCTGGAAAGCTGGTCTCCTTCCTGTACGCTCGCGCATTTAAATCTCCCTCTCGCGGCGATGCAACTTCCGTTTTCAGCACCATGTACAGCGCCGTCACTCTCGCTTTCTCGTCGAGAGCCTACGCGGCGGCTTGAGGCGGGGAGCTAAACTTTTGGCGAAATCAGAGGGAAGGTCCGTGGCCGTTCACACGACGGTGCCTGCGCGTCTTCAGCCCGATGTCCCCCGCCGTCTGTCGCAGCGACGAATAAGCGCGGCCGCGGAGAGACCGAGGGGAGAGGCTCCGAGAGACAGGCTCCCGGGTGTGAGATGAATATGCACAGAGACGGCTCCGTGAAACAGATCCGTCGCTTTCTGCTCCGAGGCTGCTGAGGGGACACAGTTGCAATTTAAAAAGCAACCGAGCGACTTTCGAGACGAGAGGAAAAAGAGAGAGCGAAAGGAGGGAAGGACCGCTGTGCGAGGGGGGGACGCGAAGGGACTCGATCTGCATGTGAGACCGCTGGTCCACACACACACCGGAGGCAAGAGATGCAGCCTGCGAGCAAGCTCCTGACTCTGATTCTCCTCATCTTCATGGGCACAGAACTCACCCAAGTAGGTTTTTTTGTTTTTTTTGTTTTGCTTTTTGTTTTTGTGTTTTAACGCCATTTTCCGCCTCCTCTGTCAAAAGCCAGAAGACGCGGTTAATTGGCTCCAGATCCGCTTAGAGATTACCCGGTTACCTCGTATAAAGAGCCCCCGGTGAATTGGCCCTCTACCCCTCTTAAACAGATTAACGGGCGGGATTACACGATGTGAATGCGTTTTGCTTGACGGGCGCGGAGGAGATCCACCGGAGCCCCACTCCGTCTCTCCAGCGCCGGGGCTGTCAAGCGGGCCAGATATAGGGGGGCATATTGCACCATCTATCAATTTCCTCATTAGCAGACAGTCAGAGTAATCGGATGCAAGGTTATTCTGATAAAATATGTTGCCCGTATCTTCCTTTTTGTGCTTGTTTATTTTATTTTTTATTTTTTTTGAAAGGCCATTGTTATGGCAGATTATGGGCTGCTGCTCTCCAGGGCTCAACAATCAAATGCAGTGTCTCACAGAGGGTGTTTTGAGCATGCTCAATGACCACAGTGTGACTTACTGTTGCCTGTGTGAGGGGAGGGGGGGGGGCTACATCTAGTCCAGCAATGTAAAGCCACACAGCTCAGTAGTAAACAAAATTACCGGTCACTAAAATGCATCTCTGTGATTCCTCACTGGAACTACTAATTACTTCCTGTTTTCTAAAAGGCCATTTGCAGCAACAGACATAATAGTAACTGTTGCATTAAACTGCTGCCTTTTTTTTTTCAAACAGTAGGCTTTGAATCTATTTACTGCACAGCACTGCCACCACTGGATTGAAGAATTTGATGATTTAATTGCCCTTGCCTCAACAGACAGTCATATTTCACAGGCTTCACTGTCCGGTGAATCCAATTCTGGTTGGTAATTGGTAATTTATGTCTATTCCCGGTGTATCCGTGATATACTCTACCCCAAGACATACTCAATAAAATGTGTAGTGGAAGTAGGCTGCAGCAGAGCCTGCCGGCCCTGATAACCAGTGTGTTAGAAAAAAATATTGACGTGATATTGCCTTGACAGGAATATGCCAGCAATTGATTTCCCCCAATTTATGACATATGTCAGCGTGCCGTGAGCACAACATTTTTTATTCATAGAGCAACAGCTTGGCTTTGACATTCATTTGGCATTTGATTTGCAAATTGATCAAAGCTGTAACCTTACACGCAATTATCACTGCTTGCCACTTTATCTCTTCTACACTGAAGCATCAAATGTGTACTCTAGAATGTGAACGGGACACACGGCGCAGCAGCAGAGTGCACAAAAAAAAAATGCTGACACGATCGAACAATGGGGCCTTTTGCACTGGCTGATGGAAGCCATCAGTCAGAGGGGAGCGGAAAAAGCAGAGCGCATTGTGCTTTGGGTTTCTTGACAAGTCGGTACGGTTCCCGCACAGTGCAGTTCAGGGCCCACGTTACAGTGACAGTATTTCTCCGATGGCCTGGGCGTGTGTGTCATCTGCTTGAAGGTAAGTCGATATTAGCCCGCAGCTTGCCTGCCTACTCCCCGCCAGGAGAAAAGAAACACAAGCTACACCAACAGGCTCTATTTATAATGCCCCTGCTATAGAGAAATAGAATACATTTCACCGTGGGAAGCCCAGGCCTCCCCACATTTCTTCGCTGTTTGAAGACAGATATAAAAAGTGAGAGGTGTGTCTAGCGGCAGAAATCTAGAGAGCCTTTTATTGCCAGATTACTCATCTGAAAAAAGCCATTCAGGCAATATGGCCTCAAACTTGGATGTTGAACAACAATGCCCTCTTAATGACCACATTTACCACCTTGCCTCAGAAGTCGTAGCTTCAGGCCGCGTGGGGCAGCTGCCGCTCTCTTCTTAACATGTGGCCGCAGGGAGCGGGGAGAGGCCTGATCAGTGGCACAATCTCCTCTATAATTCTGCCCGCAGTCATTCACCTCTGTCCCCTCTGCTGAAGGATTTGGCGCCCGCCCGCTGTTCGCACAGAGGAGAATAAGTAAGCAGCCAGAGCGGCATCAGTTCCTCACCTAGAGGCTCCGCCATGGCTGCAGGCCCACATCCTAAAGCAACTCTCTGACACCTGACATAACAGATGGCCCTGCTGTAGCCGCCCCTTTGACACCAGGCAACCTACATATCCTAGCTCAGCCTACAAAGAACTACCGTGCAGAGAAATGCTGCACAACATCTGCTCATGTTAAGGCTTTAGATTTGTATGCACGCACAATTAAGAATATGATTTTTTTTAAATTAGTGTGTGGATTTTTATGAAAAAAAAAAGTGCCAATTTTTCTAATTCACATAAAACAACTAAATCTATGTCCACATCTATGCTACTCACGTTTAACTTATTAGGGTTCCAGCAATGGAATATTTTGAAAGAGTATAGGATTTTTTAATGTATGAAACTAAGAAAAGAATCAATCTGGTTTTATGTGAGAAGCTGAGAGTTGAGAGGAGTTGAGCTGAATTGCAATATGCGTGGTGTGATTGGCAGCCCGGGTTGAAACTATTTATTATTCAGTATGGTTGGTTGAGCGACGGAGCGGACGGGGGGGTAACGAGAAGAAGCGGATTAGGTGGAGATATGGTGCATTTTGCAGTGCACCTGCAGGCTGGAAAAGGGATTTTTCGCTACTTCATGAGCATTTATTACATTGTATACTGAGTTTTACAGTGTGGTTATCCTATTGTATACATACAGTCTAAACACCTGTCCACTATATTACAATGCAGTAAAAATAGCCCAGCCAGAAATACTATTTTCATGCAGCTTTAATGTTGCATCTGTTGGATGTTTACTGGTCATTCTTTGGTTTTTTTTTTTTTTAATATACTGAGTTATATTGTAAGATTTGCCTTCTTGTTTGTCTCTCCAGGTACATCTACACCCTTCACTTAGACCTTAAGTTGAACTTGCGTCTCACGTCACAAAGTGAAATGACATCAAAGCCATGCCTGTACAGCACAACTCCACAAGCCACATTCTCAGAAAAACTGCCATCAAATTTGATAAATTCTTATTTGTGCAGGACTATTGCATCAGACTCCATGACTGATCTCCGCGCAGGTGTTGCTTTTACCATGTCAACACATTTGAGATCTTGCAGACAATTGTAAATCCCCCCTTTTTCGATCCTTGCGCCTGCGTAGTGCAATTCTGATAACAGAGCAGTGTTTTCACTTACAAATCTCTCTATAAATCCCTCTTGATAAACAGACTGACTGGCTGATGACTGAATGAATGATTGATTTGTTCCCTGAGTCAGTCATCTTTTATTAGCACACCTGTGGCATCTCTCCTGATGCTGGTGTGTTAAATACTGAGCCCTTAATATTAGAGGTGGGACCCAAACTTTTTAAAATGATTTCTTTCAGCCGTATTGAAACTGAATGGGATCCACCGCTGTGGAGCTTGGAAAACCAGTCGTTCCCATTCGAAAGCTATGTCATTAGAGGCCGCTGTGCTGGACTGAAGTGCACCACGTTACACGAGACCAGACTGGGCCGGACAGCAGTGCACGGCGGTGAGCTGACCTCGATTTGATGCTACGCACTATTCTGCGGGAGCGTCGCTCCAGTGAGCTCTCACTTCAAAAGGTCACGGATGAGCGGGAGAGATAAGAGAGGCAGGAAAAATAGAGGGAGGTGGAGGGAAAAATGGAGGTGCAGTGAGCTCCGACCGTCCTGCCTTCTCGGAGTTGACCAGAAAAATGCATTACGGATCTGACAGAAATAACTGTGGACACAGATCCACTCTTGCTATTCTGGGGACCTCATGTATCTTGCAGTACTGCAATTTAGCCCATAGGCTGGAGTATTTGCCCACAGGCCTGTCGATGTGGGCAAATGAATTATTTGTTAGGGATCATTTGGGGATAGGGATTATTTGTCATTTCTGAACACAGACTATTAATCCTGTTAAAATAAACTATCCTGCAGTGAAAGATCCCCAAAGATTTCTGACCACGCTTGGTAATGCAACTGCAAGGTTTTAGTCCCAATGACTGTAAAATGTGGGCATGAACAGGAGAATTATATACTGAAAAGCCAAAAAAAAAAAAAAAATGACGAGAAGCTTTTTTATCTTAAAAAATATAATTTTATTGCATGTCGTCTGCCTCTTCCTCGCGTTATAAAAAACCCTCCGCCTCTGATTTCAGCAACGCCAAAGATCAGCTACACGATGGCGCCAGAGTCACACGAATTAAAAGCTGATCCTCAGTTCGAGCTGAAGGCATCAACCGGTATCCCATCACTGAAACACAGAAAACGTTTTCTGAGTCCCGCCGACCCACTGTCATTGCAGCGCGACATTTTCCACGCGCGTGTTTCGTGTCGATCTCGACGTGTGAGCTGGTCCCCCGCTGTGGTGGTTTTCCTTTTTAACTGTGGAGCCCGGTTTTACCGTGCAGGAGGTCCGCAAGGGGAGCCCGCTCTTGTTTCGGGGTCACCGTCGGCACCGGTGTCGGCCGACCCCTCGCCTGCTCACTGTCATTCCCTCTCGGGACGTCGGGCAGCTACGGGCGACTCGGGCGCAACCCGAGATATCACCGTCAGCGGACCCCAACCTGGCTGACATCATTGCGTCTGGCGATACAGACGGATCCGTGGTACCTCCTCCTCCCACCCCCCACCCCCGTCATCCAGTTGGAGCAGCCTTGTGCGTGCAGTCAGTGGCACTTAATCACAGAGCGCACCGAGGCAGGAGGCGGACCGTCGGGCGTGAACGAAACAGTTACGGTGAGCCGGAGAGGCAGCAGTGTGCGGGACACCGCAGGTAGAGGAGCCATCCAAGGGGACGTTTCCGGCAGCCGCTCTCGGTTTCACCTCCCCCCCTTTCATTTTCTGTCCTCCGCTGGAGCAAGTGCTGCCGGTCCCGACCTTTCCAGTTTCGGTCGTCCTCACCGCGTCCGTCTCGTTCGCCGCCAGGGCTTCGTTGGAGATGTCCAAAAAGAGACCAGCAGAGCCGGAGTCCCGGGTGAAACATCAGTCTGCTCTGGGCAACATGACTCGCCTCCCTTGTTCCTCGCTGGAGTCTGTAGAATGAAGACGGCTTAAAGAAAGTCCACGCAGAGCGCAAAGATGTCGGTGCCTTTGCTGAAGATCGGCGTCGTGCTCAGCACCATGGCGATGATTACCAACTGGATGTCGCAGACCCTCCCCTCTCTGGTGGGGCTCAATACTACCAAGCTCACGGCGGCACAGGGAGGATATCCAGACCGGAGCACAGGAGTAAGTGGGCAAGTTTCGCATATTTCCCGCGGCTGGTTGGGTTTTTTTCTTTTTATCTTTTTTTCTTTTTCGGAATGAATGTCTACTGTTGCTATCGAACTGGCCCGTGCGGTTCGAGGATAGGCACCGTAGGGTGCGATTTTGAGGGCGTTTGATTCACACCTAAGGGGGAGAAATTCTGCCAACGCGATGCGATTGCGGGGCTCATGCAAAAGTAAGGAGGACTTGAAGAGGCATCGTAGAAACCTTCCTCCTGCGTGTGATGGTTGATCCAGCTGCTGCCTCTGCCGATATGAGTAGCCTGCACTAGGTGGAAAGTTATATGTTGGCTATATGTATATTATATCTATATCTATATCTATATATAGATATAATATATATGTATGTAGATATATGTAGATATATGTGTATGTGTATGTAAATATGTGTGTGTGTGTGTGTGTGTATGTGTGTATATATATATATATATATATATATATATATATATATATATATATATATATATACACACATATACAATTTATTTATTTATTTATTTATTTTTGGCATTGAGATAAATTAGAGATCAGGGAAGATCGCAGGAAATTATAGCTGTGTTATTTTTACCCCATGAAGCAGCGGGAGTCCTCATTCCTCCTCTCAACTGTCCCTGTGAATGGGAGACCGCCAAAGCCAAGGTGCTGGTACAGAGTCCACCCGACGCGTGTCCATGTCTCTCCTTCAGACCCCCCTGGCAGATTCTTGGCTGCCTCTGTGCCAGGAGAATGCCAGGAGCGCGCTCTCTCAAGTGGAGGTTAGCACTGAAATGTGGAAACAATGGATGCCGAGGGCGAATAAATACATAAATAGTGGTAGCAGAGGACCCAGTGGAGTGATGTTCACTCAGTTATCCTGAATGTACTGTTTGTTTCAAGATTCTTGAGAAGATTCAAGCATTTTTACGTCAGTAGGTCTTGTGACATTTTCTTTAATCCTTTTGGTGAGCGACCATTGTAATAGTAGGGAGCAAGCGTTCCAGAGAAACACTGAGATATCGAGGCAGGTGCTTGATAGTGATTTTCTTTGTCTTGTCAGCACATCCTGTGGTAGGGAACAGTGCGGCTGGCTAACAGTCACTGTGATTGCTCCTCTTGGATTTTGTGAAGTCAAGTCCTTCTCACTAATTGAGTCAATCAGCAGGTCTGCCCAGTTGCTGATGCAGTGATGGATATATTTGTCAAAGTCACTTACTTAGTCCTATCCAATCAGCAGATTAATAACTGGAGTTGCGTCTCGAGGGGTTGGGGTCTAGGCGGGTAGGCGGGACCCTCTCCTCCTGCATCAAAAACGTCACATTTTACACTCCGAGCTTTCACACACACACCCAGCCCATTGAATAATGTGTGTAGCTACCCCTGGGTGGCTTTAAAATAAACAGTATGATGGTGCAAAACAGCTGGAGCCTGGTGGTTTGTTTTTGTGCAGATGGTGAAATATGCAACACAGTTTTGGCATTTAGCAGGCAAAACGCACTCAAAGTGCCAATGGCAGCGAGGCATCCTCTTTGTCTATGACATGTTTAAGGCCTGTAAGACATGACCAAACACAGGGATATGTCCACCTGTTGTCTTTTGCTGTCTTAGTCTGAGCTTGTTTTCCTTTGCCTCTCGCGCTTTGGTCCACCGCCCCCCCAGCTGCCCCTTTTCCTCTATTTATCCACTCCTTTGTCCTCAGGTGTTGCCAGCAAACCCAGAGGAATCGTGGCAGGTGTACAGTTCAGCCCAGGATAGTGAGGGAAGGTGTGTCTGCACTGTGGTGGCGCCCCAGCAGTCCATGTGTTCACGGGACGCCCGCACCAAACAACTGAGGCAGCTGTTAGAGAAGGTAATTGCCGCTTGACTCTTAAGCAACACATGACCCCAGCAATCAAAGTCATACAGTGCTCAGAGTACACAAAGACAAAGACACTTGCACACACACATTTAGGCTTACCCATGTTTGTGGTCTTCTAATCAGCTCTGCCCATTGGACAAGAATAGGGATCATTCTATAATGAGCTCCCTGGAAACCCAACAGGCATCATGGGAGGCAGCTATAAACTCAGTCACTGGGTTTCTATTGTCCCACACACTTCCAAAGCAACACATCTAATGATGCGACCCAGCGAAACACCCAGAGACTGGAAGCTAAGACTAACCTCATTTACATAAAAGGAACCTTTAAGCACATTTATCACGAAACCCTTTTCATTTAAGGATGGAGATAATCCCCAAATAATACAGACTAGCTGGCTGATTCACATAAGCTGCCAAAAAAAAATACAGACATCAACAGATCTCTCTTTAATAAACAGAAGACGAGCCAAGTTTATGGAGTTTTTGAACCACAGCAGTTTTGGAGAAACCAAATGTCTTAACAGTATGCGTTCTACAGTTACACCATGTGTCTGAGGCCCCCTGTCTAGTTGGCCTGATGTCAGAGTTAGTGAATAACTGCTAGAAGAATGCCAAGCCAAAAGAACATATTGAAACTCTGTTGAATTTTTCTCTACTTCTCGTCCTGGTTTTTCTAACATGAGAAACAGAGATTTATTTATTTATTTGCACTGACCAATGTGTCCACATGGCACTCCAGGTCCAGAACATGACCCAGTCCATCCAGGTGCTGGACCAGCGGACCCAGAGGGACCTGCAGTATGTGGAAAAGATGGAGGTCCAGCTCCGTGGTCTGGAAACTAAGTTCAGGCAGGTGGAGGAGAACCACAAGCAGAACATCGCCAAGCAATACAAGGTACGGAGCCATATCTCGAGCCATTGACCCAGCCGCCATTCTGTCAAAACATTCATGGCTGCTCTGCAGCCCATTAAACACAGCCTCACCCATTTAGTGTTTGTGTGGTCCCACTGCGGAGATTGTTCACTTTCCTAAACCACCATACCATATACCAAGAAATTCATAACGCATGCATAGTTGAAGAGGGTAAATTATTGGATAAATAAACTCAACAGCAAGTTTCATATTATTATTTCACTCCGACTCACTTTTAAAAAACCATGTGAAGGAATCCTAAATCAATCCTAAGTCAAATAAGGAGATTTATTAAAACATTTAATGTTTATCACAATGACCACATAATGGTGAAATGTTGTAGACACTTAAAGTGTAACCTTGTACAGTGACACCAAGATCTCTGCACATGGGACACACATGCTTGTAAGTATATAATAGAAACAAAACCCTCCAAGGAGTTTTTCCGAGAGGGTTTACTGTCCAATCAAAGTAACGTCATTTTGAACAAATCTTATGCAAGTAGGACGGGGTATCGAGTGACATTTAACCTTTTTCCCTTATAAAACCTAAAAAAAGTGGGTCTGCAGGTAACGATTATTATCGATTATTAACGATCATTATAAAGTAAGATGTAGATTATTTTCTTGATTAACTTTATACAAAATGTCAGGAAAAAGTGAAAAGTACCTATCAAAGTTTCTTAAAGCCCACGGCTATGTCACCAAATCAAATTTTGCTCGGAAAATTACTTTATAGTTAACATTTTAACAGCTCTCAAAAAAGTTGAGATTTATCTTGCTGTTGATCGACTAATCAATCAAAAAACTTCAGCTCTGCAACAAAAGTTGGCCTGAGATAGCCCAAGTAAAACTGTGAAAGGTTTTATTTAAGTCAGTAACTATTTCACCAGAGAAAAAGTGGACGAAATTACGAATTTGACGAGACGTTCAATGCCACCTTTGAGTACTTCAAAGGTTTTGTCACTCTGTGCTACGGACATAGTTTGGACAGTAACAAAAAGTGACTGAAGGTCGATACCCAGCCCTTTTTGCAGTCATTCACACAAATGCATTGTTTCAGTGTACCTGTATTCCCACCTTTAGCACTCTGAATCTAAAGCATCTACAGTGTCTGTGTCATTTTACCTGCACCGATACGTCTGTGTGATCCTGTCATCTACGCATGCTCGAAAACCTCACGCAACCAACGCCACATTCAGTGCATGTGTGCAATACTCTGTAACTTGTCTAAGTGCATATACTAAGTGTGTGTGCATTCGTTTGTTTGTGTGTCTGTTAGATAGGTTAGCAAGCTCTAGCCCCTGTCAACGGTTTTGTCATTTTCTTGCTTGCAGGGCTAACTTTAAGACATGTAAAGAGAGCCACAGGGAAGAAGAGGCAGGTCAATTCCAGATTCCCCTGAACTGGGCCACAGTACTGAGAGCATTTGGGCGTCAAACAGTTAATTTATCTTTAGCACCATTAAGACTAAGAAACCCCACCCCTCTCCCAGACCAACCCACCACTGATCTCTTCCTGCATGTTACTGCTGTCAAAGTTTTCCATCTAAAAGCTTTTTTCAAAAGTAAATACATTTATTATTACTATTATTATTATTATTATTATTATTATTATTATTATTATCATTACTACTATTATTATTATCATTACTACTATTATTATTATTAATTGCTGTTATTCATTTTATTTTCTTTGGCTTTTGTCTATGCATATTTGGTTAATCAACAAATCTATACGTAAAACTATAGACGTAAAAACTCGAGACACTTTGTTGTGTGTGACATGTAAAAGCATGTAACCCTTAATACGATGTTGCATTTTAAACGATGATGACCAATAAAGAGCTTTCCCAATTGTTGTCGGTGTACCGAGGGCTTGCTTTTTAACGGCTGGTCACTGCCGGGACGGGGCCACCTGCTCTGCTTGTCCAGCGGGTGGAGAATATTTGCCGGGTTTGTTTGCTCAGACACACACCTGCACAGACAAAACACAGCTTTTCACACACAAACACTGAACATGGACACAAACAGGGGGTCTTCATGTCAGTGAATAGGCAGGATAGAGTCAGAGTAGTCAGGTCAGACAGGTGTTTTTTTTTTTTTTTTTTTTTCATTTCTTTTCCTTTTATGGACAGCGGGACTCCTTTTTGTCACGCATGACACTCAACCGAGCTTATTCTAATCCTTTCAGGCCATAAAAGCGAAAATGGAGGAGCTTAGACCGTTGATACCAGTGTTGGAGGAGTACAAAGCCGATGCCAAATTGGTATTGCAGTTTAAGGAGGAGGTCCAGAATCTGACGTCAGTTCTAAGCGAACTTCAGGAGGAGATGGGGGCCTATGACTACGAGGAGCTCCACAGCAGAGTGTCAAATCTTGAGGAGAGACTCCGAGCATGCATGCAAAAATTAGGTAGGCACAGAAAGTCGTTGGCACACACTATGTTTCAGACACATGCATGCACAAACACTCCCACTGACATACAGTATGTTGTGACTGGCCAGAAAGAGATCCCCAGGCATATTCACATGATACAGAACATCACAGAAACATTATGTGTGGCTGTAATCATCTACCACTCAAATGCATATTGCACAGTCTCTTATCATACTCGCCATTTACACTGTTCCAAACGGGCTTGCCCAATAAGGGACTTTGCTACTGGTATAGTCTCACACTGTCAGAGTAAAACAATAATGAGGTCCAAGAGAGGGCTGTCCAAGAGGGCAAGGTTCATAGAACTGCCGTTTAGTTTACATGTCGTTTGATAGGAAATC
This sequence comes from Xiphias gladius, assembly GCF_016859285.1. NCBI lineage: Eukaryota > Metazoa > Chordata > Actinopteri > Istiophoriformes > Xiphiidae > Xiphias > Xiphias gladius. The sequence continues at coordinate 19,680,627 of NC_053419.1, read as the reverse complement.
GATCAGCTCCAATTCTATAATGGATTAAATGGGTCCGAGCCATCTATCAGTCAAAAAGCCAAACATGTTCTGGGTTCCAGCCCCTCAAACTTGAGACTACAGAGAATACAGACTTTTTTTTTCCCACAATTTTATAACCATTTATAGAATAAATCATTGATTGAAAGAGGAACCGGCATAGAACATAATTATTAATGGCAGTGCCGCCTGTTAAATTTTTGTATTTGTTTGGCCCCAATTTTTCTTTATAATGTAGAATTCTGCATGAATCTATGGCAGCATCCCAGAAAACCGGCCTCCTGTGACTGAAATTGATGGGACATTAAAATACATGATTAGGCATGAGTCATTTTACATAGTTCCACATACAAACTCACACCAGAGGATGGCACAGAAAGGAAGAAAGCTGCTGGCAGCTTCCTCAGTTTGCAAGTTGCCATCGCCGTCACATCTTTCCTTTTGGCCTCCGTCTCAGTCTCTTCACACCTCTGTCACAGCCCACAGTGCTAATAGATGCACACCCACACTACAGTGACTAAGATGTATTGCAGCAGCAGGGACACACTTACATGCTGCACATCATGGGTATATTGTGTCCCTGTTTCAAATTATTGACTGTGCAAAATGACAGAAAGAAATTGGGAAAAGCTTCTGGTTAAAGTGCCTACTGTTCTTTTTTGGAACTCTAGTTGAGACACAGTGATTGGATTTTAATTGAATAAATAGAGACCAAAAAGCAGATACCTAAGCTCAGCTCCCCAGTCACTACTTGTGTCATTCTTTATCTATGCATGCACAATGATTTTCATACTGGCTACCTCTGCTACAACTACCTGGAGGACTGGATTTAGGGGTCTTGTCCGTGTTTTCACTCTCAGTTCAGTGCACGTGCGTCTCTTCACATCTGTGGTCAGACTGCGTCAGATAGGAGAGCAGGGAAGTTACTCTGGTGCGTGTGTGCGAGATCAGACAATATAAAGGTGAGGTCGCCCAGTGAGGGACTGGCTCAGGCAGAACAGACGGAGGCCGGTCCTTTCATCTTCACACGACTGCGGAGGCGCTCATGCATAGTGTGCACAAATACACTCCAGTACACACTCGTTATTGAGATTAAACTTGTGTAGGTCACTCGCCGTATTGACATCCGCAGACCAACAGCGGGAAAAAAAGAGGGAAAAACAGAGAGGGTAGGAGAAACGTGCGAACTGAATAATAGATAGAGGGCGGTAAGGGACAGCAGAAAGAGTGATAAAGTGAAGGCGAGTCGGAAAAGTGAAAGAGTAGCTAGGGTCCCTGCAGAGCTGTCCTTCAAGCTGTTTTGTGCCAGAGAGACTAACAGCCCAGTGGCTGTTGAGGCACAATTGCCATCGATCAACAGGACATGCCAGCTTGCTGGGCAATAATCAAATGAATAAATCACCCTGTGTCATGCCCCGGTAGTGGCGAGGCACAAAGAGCTTTAAGCAAATCTCGGCCCTTCACACCAAAATACTGATGAACGGAGCAAGAAGGTCGTAGCGGCACACAAAGCCGTCTGCTACGTGCTCTGCTACCATTGTTCTTCCCTTCAAATTTCCTCTGTAGAAAATGGAATTACAGGCATAATAATAGAGTGAGGTTCAAATGCCACTGAATCCATGTTTTTCTCATTGCAAACAGCCTCGCCCTCTCTCTTTGCATTCATTTTCCCTCTTCCTTGTTCTTTAGTAAAGAATAATTCTTTTATTACAACTCAGATATTATTTTTGTAGTTTAATAGCTAACAGTAATCAATACATTGTAGTCATCAAGTTAAATGCTAAGATCTGGGAACTTGACTGGGGAGGAAACACCGGCTGTCAGACGACAAAACAGATTATAAAGCCCGTGAAAAGTTGGTCTCAGATCTTAAGTATTTCTCTACAACATTAAACATTCTCAACTAACTAAGCCAATAGTGAGTTTAAAAACATCTTAAGGTATTATTTTCATGTATTTATGAAGAGTTTAATGCTCAAAACTCAGCTAGTTTGGTTCATCTGGACTGTGTGGGTGTGGTTTGATCGGATTTGATTGACAGTGACCAAACCAACTGTCATCGGTCTGATTCGACCCTTTGCTGAATCCTGAACGGTGCAGAGGAGTATGTGACGTCACCGTTTTACAACTGAGCCCAACCTACTCCAAGCCAGTGACAAGAGCTCAGAGAAAAACAGAAATCTCTCTGGTGAAATGGCCACAACAGTTCTAGCTGTGGCAGGGAATAGGGTGTTCACGTAGGACCCCATCACTCATTGTAAAAAAAAAACCAAAAAAAAAAAAAACCTGCTGGACAAAACAAGTGGCAGTTACTGCAGGTTTACCAAACTTATGTGGAAGAGAAAAAGAAGACGAACAGCAAAATGATTATACACACTGTCCGTTGTAAAAATCCACCACAGCTTACAGATCCGACCTGATTCAATTTTGACCCATTATACTTGCCGTTTTTGTGCACACACGTTTTTTTTCTGTGCTGTCGTCTAGAGCTGCAATGGTTTTTTCAATTAATCAATGAGTCGATCAACAAAAAAATTCTTTCTGAGGGGTTTGGACTGTTGGTCAGACAAAACAAGACATTTGAACACATCACCTGTGAGAAATTATAACAGGAATTTTATACTATTTTCTGACATGTTATAGACAAAACAATGAACTGATTAATCCAGAAAATAACTGATGATCATCTGACCGCTCGTGTTTCTTGCCCTGTCGGACTACGGACAACATAGGTGCAGCCTTCCCAGATCTCACTTTGGTGAGCACAGTGTTATCAGTACCAATAAAATTATAGACAGAACGACAAAAATAAGTTGAAATAAATCAAAATGATCTTTTAAAAACAAATATTCCTCTACCTCACGGTTGAGTGTTTATTCCATATCTAAATCTTCACATTTTGGGGTAAAGGCTGATGCTGTTCTTGTTATATGAGGTCCAGGTCCCATCAGGTTTTGCATTTGCTTTACCCTCTGCTTTCGTCCGGGCAAATTTAGGCCAAAAGGGGATTAGACCCTGTGTGCATCTCCAGAATAAAGATCCATCAGCTGGCTCCCCAGCAGCTTGTAATAGTAGTTGTCATCTATAGATAGAGGCATGATTAGAGAAAATAAACAAATAAATCAATGGCCAGTGTATTACTGCAGTCTGTAATCTGACTGAGGGTTATGTAAGGGACTCAACCCCCACTAGAAAGAGTAGACGCTGCTCATGTGGCCATGTGTTTGTCTCTCAGCCACCGCTGAGGTGTGATGCCCACACGTACTCACAGATCGCGACATATGTTGCACACAAACGCTCCAATTGATATGCAAAACCACAAGTTTCATTGCGCACGTGAAAGACACGAGAGTAGCTGGAGTGAGACAGATAACTGAATGAGACCAGCAGAGGAAGCAAAAGCCAAATCTGGATTTTCTGACTATAAAGTAAAATGACATTTCACAACAATGGGGAGCAGGTGAGATGATAGGGGGATATAAAGAAAGAGGAAAGAAGAGTGTTACAGTGAGGGGTTAATGAGAGAGAGATGCTAATGAGGACCTAAAATGAGCCATAGTCACAGTCTCATTCTTTAAAGTGGCATATCGAAACTATTCATTACAATCATGTGAAAAAATGTACTCTATATGATCTAATTGAACTTTGTCCTGCTGAAATATCCTCCTCAAAATGGCCTACGTCTAGCTGACTGGATGCCCTGCAGTGCCGAGTGTGGAGAAGTATTGTTATTTAGTAAAATCGTGTCTCTCATTTCCTCCTGCGCTCATTAGAACGGATATATTAGTCTGACCGGCTCTCAGTCAGGAGGGACGCGGAGCCCAGCGCTGGTTTTTTGTCAAAATTCACATTAACACCTCATTCAACACTAATTAACACTGCAGCAGCTTACAAGCCGCACACTGAAGCAGGATACACAGAGGCTTCCCCTTTCCTGTCCCTCCCACTTTGTCACACATCCATACAGAGAGAGTTAAACAGGCATTACGATGTGTGAACTGAATAATAAGCACCTCCTGTACAGTACACGCAAAGAGAGAGGCAGAGACATAGCAACAAGCTGGACATCAACTCCCTCATCCTTCAGGCAAACTCATTTGGATTTAAAGTAAATGAAAGTGAAGCCCTTGTAATAGATTGTGGACTAGTCTAAGTACCCAAATGGGTGATGCTCTAGATGTTCCCATTTCACTTCTTTCTTTGCAGCATGCGGCAAGCTGACGGGCATCAGTGATCCCATCACCATCAAGACGTCCGGATCCAGGTTCGGTTCCTGGATGACTGACCCTCTGGCACCTGAAGGAGATACACGGGTAGGTACTGCTGCACACAGTAGTCTCACGGTAGGGATGGGAATCATCTAATATGATATTGAATTCATCTCTCTGTGCGGCTGAGTATTGAACCCTTGTCGGTACCAAAAGCTGACAATGAATTTTTGCTCACACTTGTACTCTTTTTCACTTATTTTTTGATCATACAGTTTCTGATTTTAAATCATAATTTGGCCAATCTGAGTCTTTTATTTTATTGAGGTAGGAGTTGTGTTGCGGCTGGAGTTTAGACAGCATTTAACATTAGAGGTTTGGTTCCTTTTTGTTAAAAACATGCTCATTTTCAAGCCCTGCTCGTTTTAAAGGTTAAAAAAAAAAAAATCCTAAAAGCACCTCTAAAGCTCACTAATTGAAACGTTACGTCTCATTTGTTTAATATGTTTTCGTTTGTTTAAAAACCTAACTAACAGGTAGTCCATGCTCGCAGCCAAGAAAGAGTCTTGTACATAACTGCCCATAAAACCTCAATTAGTGAGCCTTAGAGGTGCCAGTAAGCGGACTTTGTTGTTACTGTTTCCCCCTGTTTCCAGTCTTTTGCTAAGCTAGGCTAACTGGACAGAGTGGTATCGATCCCCTCACCAAGGAAGCCACAAGGCAAATAAGTGTATTTCCCAAAATGTTAAACTATTGCTTTACAGTTCCCATTCACTGTTAATGGTGATCTTTTAGGTTTTTCAATATTCTGATTAGATATAGCAATTTGGTGAGTTCTATCTACTTTCTTCTGTTGTATTGTCCACCTCCACGTTTTTTGATTTCCATCTTGCAATTCCACCCTGCTGGGGCATGCTGACACGAGAACGTTGAACGTATTTTTTCAGCCCTTAACTATGACCTTCACCTGTGATCAAGGTCAACTCTCACTGTGAAATGTAACCGTCTGTGTTAATTGGGTCACTGTCCTTTAATCAGCCGATTGCATCTGACTTCCCTTTGCGGGGCACGGCTTCTGTGGGTTGAATAAATGGGTCTGCTTTCATCACTCAAACACGGTGAAGTGAAATGCCAGGGATAAATCTATATGGTTTTAACACGAAGCTGCCTAGTGGACAAGGAAGGGAGGGAGCTGGAAAAATAAAGAAAGCTCATTTGTATGCTAAGCATTTACATGCTCTTTGTGCACCCGCATTATGCGACACATTAAAAAGAGACAAATATCACATGGGAGGAAAAAGGACAGAAATTTGAGAAGACCCAGCAGTATGCAGTACAGTCGCTGTGTAAATTTGCACTTTGTTTCCTGAAGGCTAATTGTCATGATAACACAGGCTGTATAATGTGTATTTTTCTTTTAAAAATTCTCAGCAGCAAGGGTAAGGCTTAATGCTGACTAAGATTATATTACCATACGGTAAAGACAACTTTTTGTAGAAATCAATCCATTTTGATCAGGACACATTATGTGCTGCATTATCAAAGAGAATAAAAGGAAGAATGAAGTGTAATTGACAAAGCAGACAGGCCTGCTCCACTTCTTTTCATCTGTTGGATTCCTGGCCTTGGTTTTTTTTTTCTTTGCTGTGCCCTTTGAGACCTGATTCCTTGAAGTGAATTGTTTTTTAAGTCAATCACAGCAGCACATGGAAGCAGGTAGGGGAAGGGCTTCAGGTGTCTCAGTCCCACAGAGACTGAGGAAGTGTTTCAGCCTCCAGCGGCTCCGCGATGAGAGCTTTCTGCCCATCACCGCAGGGGCCAACAGGAAGCTTGGTCGAAGCAGCTGAGACAGGCCTTTTATCTGGAATGATGGGCATTATCGCTGCGGGGCCCGGCTCATGCCACCCTGCGGCTGTCATCCTTACTGTTTGTATTCAGAAGCTGCCGGATCTCAGCTTCGTCGGCTCCCTGAGGAAGTTTCTTAACTTAAGTGGGATGCTTGTTGACGGTGTGATTTGATTTATTCTGCGTATGATCTGCATACAAAATTGGGATATTCACAAAGGCACGCTGACGAACGATGATGATGAGAGGGTTTCTAGCTCTGAAGTACTGCTGTGTTTGATCCTAATGCTTCTTTCTTTCTCTCTGTCGTCATGGTGTTTAGGTCTGGTACATGGATGGTTACCATAACAACCGCTTCGTGCGGGAGTACAGATCGATGCAGGACTTCATGACGTCAGACAACTTCACGTCCCATCGGCTGCCCCACCCGTGGTCAGGAACAGGTCAGGTGGTCTACAACGGCTCCATCTACTTCAACAAATTCCAGAGCCACGTCATCATCAAGTTCGACTTCCGCACCTCTTCCATCAGCAAGTCCCGGCAGCTTGACTACGCCGGCTTCAACAACGCTTATCACTACGCCTGGGGCGGCCACTCTGACATTGACCTAATGGTGGACGAGGGAGGCCTGTGGGCTGTCTACGCCACCAACCAGAATGCCGGCAACATTGTCATCAGCAAGCTCAACCCCAACACGCTGCAGATCATCAAGAGCTGGACCACCAACCACCCCAAAAGGAGTGCCGGGGAGTCTTTCATGATCTGCGGTACGCTTTACGTCACCAACGGCTACTCAGGGGGCACCAAGGTCTACTACGCCTACTCCACCAACTCCTCTACCTACGAGTACATCGACATTGCCTTCCAGAATAAGTACTCACATATCTCCATGCTGGACTACAATCCGCGTGACCGTGCCCTCTATGCTTGGAACAATGGCCACCAGGTCCTTTACAATGTCACACTGTTCCATGTTATACGCTCAGAAGAACTGTAACCAAGGAAAATGGATTACATACATAAATACATATTGTCTGTTTAGAGATCTCCCTATATACAAAAATACATGTGAAAGAAAAAGACTCAATGGCAAGAGCATTCTATTTGTAATATCAAATAACTTTTACTGAGAGACTGAATCAACAGTGAATGCAAAGTGGATTGAATGTGCATATACATGATACTGAAAAAAAAAAATCTAAAATTGAAGGCTTTCATTCCAAAATGTGATATATTTGTTATAGAAAAAAAGTGCTTTATCAATTAATGTCACAAAGTCACAGATGAGAGATCAAAACAGATCTGTTTTGTAAATAAAAGACTTAATATGAATTCTGAGTTTAAAAGTTGCCCATAGTAGACTTTATATTAATAGCTGCCATCATTTTCTTGGAGATATTTTATTTTGGAATGGAACTCTTTAATTGTTTGTCGCATAGAAAATGATTGTAAAAGTAGACTATATATCAGATGAAAAAGAATAAGAACAGATGCCAAAAAAAGTGAACATCACGCCTTTTTTTTTCCTTTGTTTTTATATATATAATGGAATATCAACCTAAGCTCATTCCTGTGGCTCCGGTTCTTCTGCAGAAATCCTCCCAGCTGAACTTTTCTTTTGGTCAATGGCGATCCTGAAACAAAGACTGTTGGTAATAAACTGTTGGATCCCCAGGTCCCATGGACAAGACAGAAAAGTGGGAGGTCAGTCTAGTCAGAAGACTTGATAGCCTAATGGGTGCAGTCTGTCATATCGTTTTTATCAAATACAGTAGCAATTCAAAAGTCTGTAGAGAAAAAGCGAACAACAATAACAACATCCACTAAAAGACCTGAAGGCACTGACTGTTGACAGCGCTGTTGTTTGAGATGATTTTCCTGTGTTAGTGACTATGTGTGAAAAAGGCTTTCTTTGCATGAGTGTTTTCTATCACTCCGGTATGCTCTTCTGAATGTCGTTTACTGTATAATACTATAAAAGGGGGGGTGGGGTGGGAGGGGGAACAAGGTACAATACCTTTGGGATTTGAGGATTTGCGAAGATTTTCCTTTTTTTTCCTGCTTCTTTCTGTTGAATTCCTGTTTTATTTATTTCTATTTCTTTGCAATCATTTTATTTTTCAAATGTTCTTGTATTGCTGTAGCTGTTGGCAAAGGTTTTGCCTCTGTATTTGTTTATTTGGACTTTGTGGGAAGAATATATCTAACTCACATCTCTCTGAGGAAAAAAAAAAAAAACGACAGAATGTATCAAGTATTGTATCCTGGAAACCTTGTCCTCCTGTCTTCAATTCACATCATGCGCCTGCAGTAGGGAGAGTTTTTTTTTAGTTTTTGTTTTTTTTTGGTTTTTTTTAGAGGATTATCTTGTCTCATGTCATGTATCCCCCAACTGCTAGTGAAGGATAATGCTGTTTAAATGTATACCCTTGCTGAGGACAAAAGCTCTCCACTCTTTTTGCGCTTTGCTGGACATGTGTTGTATCTGAGATGAGATAGTTAATGATTCGTGTCAATAAAACAGAGAAATCTGACACACGGATTGTTGCCTTAAAAAGCCACGAGCCGCCAGGTGACAGCACACTTAGTGCACGAGTGTTCATCTTGAGATCACTTTTACATCAGAACTAATGCTCTTATTTCCTGCCTTTTGGGCCATCCTTCCTTAGGATTATAAAGAGTGGTCACGGTTCTTCTGTTGAGTTGTGGGGAAGCTCGGTGCTCGGTTCAATACACACTCAAGATTTTTGCTGCTACAGCCTTACTTGGCCTGGCATGACCGGTAGCTTGTCGTGGTTAATGTTAGCAGCCCTTGGCTTGATCGCCACTTGAGCCACGGTGTCCGCTGCTCAGTGAAAGTTTCACAGGCTCAATTTAAGGTTTCAAAAATACATCTAACCTTGTCCAGTTTAGGAGCTAATACAGCTTTTATTTTCACTATTTGCTTATGTCACTTTGATAATCACAGTGGCAACATTTTCAACATGATCACTAGATATCAAATACTTGTAGGTTCTACGTTTGCTGAATAGTTTTATCTGTCGCTGTTTAACAGTGTTATCAACTGGAATAACCCCTATTTTTTTTTGACGTTTCTTTTATTTGTATGTTGTGATGTCTTCTTTGTAAGGCACAACTGTCCACTTTTTGTTTATTCAACAATTGTCTGTCCTTCTTTGATCTCCACTCCGTTTCACTTACCCCCCACCACCAACCTTCTTTTTCTCCCCCAATCCTTCAGCCAGTCTATCTCTCCCGCTCTCTGTTGGTCCCACACTCTCTCACTGCCTCTTAGTCCTCTGATGTTTCAATCGATGAATAAATGATTGCTTCTATTTTCACTCTGAGTGCTTGGCCAACACAAGCTGCTTTGCTCCCCAGAAAGAGTTAGAGATCGGATTTGGGAGACAGACAGACTTAAAAAAAAAAAAAAAAAAACTGAGAGAGAGACAGACAGCTCAACCTGTCATATGCTTGTGAGACCTGCCACCGAACATTGTCTGTCAGTCAGGAGCCGAATACAGTTGCATCTTTAAGCTGTGATTGGCGCATCAAGAGACATTGCAGCACTCCCTCTAGTCCCACCTCCCCCACCCCCAAACTCAACACACATGTATTCGCCTGTGAACCTGACAGTTGCGTTTCATTGCATCATTTTCCACGTTGACTCCGTCTTTTCATTTCTGCACCAACGTCTTGTTACTCCAGACTTGTATAGGTGGAGTAGGCTGATTATCTTGCTCGTACCTTGCCCTCTAAATGCCACAACTACTGCAGCAGCACTTCTGGGAGTAAAGGACAGACGCTGTGAGAGGTTTGACCTTGCTTCGGCCAGCTGTAAGGTACATCATTCCCCCAGGGACCAAACCATTTATCAGTGATAGAAAGCTAGTGCGTACGTGCAAACAGGAGACTTGCAAAAAATGTCGTACAGCACTGCAGTGACTTTACTTTGCTGCAAAAAATTCTATGACAGTTTGTCACGATTGCAGATTTCTCCCCACGCAACATTACATAATTTACCCTCACAACAGACTGTCAGACAGTGCCTCTATGGCCTCTTTTTTACATTTGAAGGTTGAGGTAGGTAACCCTGAAAAGACTGTCTGTCTGCTATTGAAGCGGACACAAACTACAAATGGATATTCAACTCAATAAGACTCATTTGTGCAGCTGTTTTTGCAAACTTATTTAAAATTATGCAATATGGCAAGGAGAAAACATCTTAAAAATGACGACATATGCCATTAAAAAGATACTTGCTTGACAACATATGGAGCAGAGTATTAGTTTTAGCAGATCACTGAAGCTGTGCTTGCATTATCTGACTGATTGGCATCAGCTGCTTCACTCATGCTTCACCATCGGTGGCTCATTCATTCAGCTGCTTGGCTTTCAGCGAGCCCACTAGTAACAGCCAACCATATTCATACAAGTGTAAAACCTGTATGAATGTAGACTTGACACGTCTCGGTATTACTCTGCTAATACGTTCTTTTAGATATTGAGATACAATCATTAGATACTGTCGACTTTACTTAGATCCAGTGTTCATATGTGTTTGTCGAGGTGGGATTAGTTTCATCAGCATAATCCTTGTTGCTGCTCAAAGAGCTCCCTCTAAGTACAAAGCCTTTTCTTGCTAAATCTGTCTCTGACTGAACTTTTGCTTGAAAAAATAACCATTTTATGAAATCAAATGAAAGGTCTCGGAAAAAGCTGACCACTATGAGCTTTACCCGAGTGGTTACTTCTTACTCTGTGCCTGCACATAGGCACATACTAGCATGCAAATACACAGATGTTTTTTGCAAGGTTAAGGTTTGGGCTGAGTTTTTTTATCCATGAAAATTCAGACTTTGAACCAGGTGTCTGTGACATGAATGGTCTATTCAAAGATGCGGCTGTTGTAATGACCACTAACGATCACAACCAGCAGTTAGATGTTGGTGCCAAGTGTTTGATTTGGAAAGAAAAGTACTAGTCTTCAAATTGAAGAATTTCAATAATGCTATTACAATATCAAAAATATCCCAAGCTTTTAGTTGTAGTTATTCCAATTCAAAGTGCAGTTTTATTTCATTTCTGTCGGTTCTAAACACAAGTTCCAGACACACAGACTCTGGTTTCCCCATTAAATTCTGCAATCCACCAAATAGTTAAAGTTTCATTCAAGATATAAAAACTTGATTAATCCCTGACTGTCAAGAGAACCAAAGCATTAATGACATTTCCACGGTCTAGGACCTACCTTGCACTCAAGCAATTACTGTGAACCCTTTTAAATTGAATGTAAGATGACGCATACTGACAGTTTCTCAGACACACTCCTTTTTGTAACTGTTCCACTGCAAAATTTTCCATTCAGATTTATCACGCTGGCTGTGGAACAAAACAGGAATAAAGCTTCAGTCGTACATTTTCATTGCAGCTGGGAGCAATCTCTGAGCTAAAACTATTACAAACCCAGTGTGGGCTGGAATAACAGTCAATAATAAATCAATAGAACCATAAAGAATAGGACCGAGAGAGAAAAACAACAGCAATAAAGACAATTCATTTTCATTATGGTGCAATAAAAAGGCAAAGTAAAAAGAACTCAGATGTCCCCTTTGCGATTCTCAGCGCACTAGTTTCGTTTACAATTGTGTCCTAGTCAGCAATTCAAACACCTGTTCTGTAGCAAAATGTTGCCTCAATTAGCATTTTCTTTAACGCGCTGTTCTCACAAGGGTGCACTCGTATACATACACAGAATTGTATACAACATATAGACACCACACCAAAGTCAAATTAAATCTCCGTACATTATAAGTATACATTTACTAATTTTGGAGGAATCATAAAGGCTGCTTGGTTTAAATTCACTATCAACATGTTTCCTTTTTTAATCCAGGAAGTGTGGTATTCCCACAGTGCCACAAAGTCAATGGGGGAGGTAAGAGTGGTTGGTTGGGTGTACAATGCCCAGATTTTGACACCAACGACTGAGAGGGATTTTGGTTTGCGTTAAATATTGAAAAAGTCAACATGTCCCACCTTATGCTCTAAATCAGTGTTGTATTTTTTCAATATTTAAACCTGCATTAACTGACCTTATGGCGACTTGGGCGCAGGGGAAACAAGGTGTAAACATCAAACTTACATTTTATCCTACTGGATAAAATGTAAGTTTGATGTGTGGGACCAACAGAGAGCGGGAGAGACATTTTATCCTACTGGATAAAATGTAAGTAATGAAGAGCTGAAAGATGCTCTTTCCCTTATTTAACCCAGTGCTTCGAGTTGGCCATTAAAATGTTAATCATGTAAGAGCATGTAATAAATAACATCTTGCAGATAAATTCAGTATAAATATTTTCCAGTTGTTTCGATAAAAATTTAATCCTCACAGCCTTATTGTTTCTTACAAAATTTATTTGCTAATGCAAACTAGTTCTATATGAATGTATTGTTTCAAGAAGCAGAGTTGAAGTATAACTGATCATAAAGGAGCACTGGCAAAGTCTATAAGGTCTGAGCTGTTAATGTTACACTCACTCACATGCTCAGCACCTGAACAGAAACTACTCTGTGACACGATGGGCTGTGAGTTTCTGGATGTGATTCTTCCAAACCTGGGAACAAGTCTGCCTTGAACCTTCAAGCCCCTGACAGCCCGTGGGCTCACTGAGGATTAATGAGCTGTTCATATTTGTTTTCTTAGGCTCATGTACTCTGGTGTCTAACTAACCATAACTGTGCTCCACCAAGCATATAGTACACTTGGTTTCACACTTAAGTGGCCACACGTAGCGATGACAGTTGTGCCGCACACAGCATTTTACAATATGGGTGGTCTTTTGCCAAGGGTTAAGCCTAATGTGTGTGTATGCGTGTCCATGTGTACATGCAAATGCATGTGTATTTGTGTGTGCATATACATTGCTAACAAGCTGTGGTGACAAAATGCGTGCCATCTGTGCACACGGGAGATTTCACACTCGTGTTCATGTTTGAGTTGTGCCAGTCTTCTACTCCGGGACACAGGCCAATCATCACAGGGAAGCAAAGAGCAACAAGCTCCAGCCTGTTAGCTAGTCATGTGTCCATCTCACTGATTTTCAATAATATATGGCCTCCATGTGGGGAGAAAGTGTTGTTTGTGCCTGATACTTGTTAGTGTTAGATTTTACAAAAGTCCATGGGACAAATTGATTTTTCAAGTCTGAAAAATGTTCTATCCGCTTGAAAAATAGATGTTTTTTCATCTTAACAAATGTGGTTTCTCTCTTTTTTTGGTATGAAGGTCAAGAGAAGTGCATCAATACCTTGTGTATGTGCATAAAGTATGTCAAAATCTGTAAGCAGTGGCTGAAATTTAGGATCAGGATCTTCCATGACTTTAAATTAGTCTTGGTGAGGTATGATCCAGTAGAGTAGCCTGTGAGTGTTGAGTCACGGGTTCCGATTCAGTACAGGCTTTTCTAATCCCTGCTTCCAGATGATTTGAGGACAGGCTGTGATGGAACAATGAATTATTCAGTATCGGCTGTTCACCTGGAATGAAACCAAGGGACGAAATCAACATGATGTGGGTGACTGAAAGTAAAGAGTGGCAGTGACGAAGAACCATCTCCCTTCCTCACTTGTTTCACAGCCCATGACAGACTCACATGTTTTTAAAGTCACCACCTGCCTTTGATAAGGACCTTCAAACTGGCCCCACACATTCCTCACCAGTGGAGAGAGTCATTGTGGCAGTGCAGTTTTTTTTGTGTCTTCCCTGATCCCTGACTGTCTGGCAACTCCACCAAAAGATGTCAATATCACAATTACTTTAATACCGTAAGGGCCTGCTCACATACCATGCCTAGCTATTGTCACATATCTTCAATTTGGAAACTAATTCAGCGCTGTGTCCATCCATTTTACTCTGCTGCTGTTCTGCAGGGTTCCTGTCAGCACACCCTGATTACTCTGTTTCACCTGACACCTGAAGCCTCGACAGAAGCAGCGAGAAAAGCATTAGATGTAACCCGATCAATACCACCAGGCAATTTGCCCTCTTTGCCCCATCAACACATAATTATGTGTTCAACCTTTCCACCTCAATCGCATGTACAGACTCTGACCTGCACTTTAAGGGTTACGTCGCACACAGGAACATGTCAAGCTGCTCTTTGTAGTCTCTCAGAGAACTGTGATCGTTTTACTTGTCTCTGTCGCTGACTCCCCGCCACATTTTATCTCCCTCTGCCTCAGTCATCAAGAATTCAAATTGGAAGTGACATAGCAATCGTGAATTCCATCACAGAGAGAGGGAGCTTGGCCCAGATCTATGCGAGAGAGTTGACCAAGTGTTAGTGACTGAACTCCTTGGGATCTGTGGTTGCATATAATTTTGTGTGCATGTTTGGTTATCAACTATAAATCTCTCAGGTCATTAACCTCAGACAAGCCTCCAACATCGATCCTTATGCTAACATGATGATACATGATGCATGGTAAATCAACCTGAAATTAGATATACAGAGCAGTGCAGGTTAATACTTATATCTACTGATGTCTGAACACCTGTCAGCATTGACCAATGACTAATCCTAAACTAATATCAAATTCCAGTCCAAATCCTACTGATCCAAGTACATACAGTACATCTGTGCAAATGTCCATGCATAAACCGGGGCATCCGCAATTACTTATGCGCGCGCGTGTGCGTGTGTTGCGTTTAGAGACATTGTGATGCAGTTTTATAACCCCAACCCCACAACAACTACACGCTGCCTAATGCAGCCCTATACAACTCTACCCACCCCCATCTCTGCCCCCAAGTGCACTGAGGCAGAGAGCAGAATGGAGCATAGCCGTGTGCGGTGACAGTGACATCCATCGCATGCAATGAATAATCAATGAACACCATCTGGTGCATACAACAGGGGAGCACAGCTCCAATCGTTTACTCCAGCATGGCTCTCTCTCCCTCCCTCTCTCTTCGTCCCACGCACTGTCTCTCACTTTTTTACCGTCTCTCTCACCTGTTCTCTCACCCTTCCTTCCCTACTTTTCCCACACACACATTTTTACCACACAGCTACTGTCTCGTCTTCTCGTCTCTCCGTCTTTTTCTCCATCTACATCTCTATAACCCTGTTCTGACCCTCACCACCCAATGCTCCTCAGTGGCCTCTGTGACAGGCTAGTGATGGTATCCCTCATTCTAATTCAGCAGTACAATTCCCAGGCAGCTAATAAGGTGACCTGTTGCCCTTTAAAGGACATATGCCTTTATGATTTATAGTAACTGAATAGCTTATTAGAAAGGTTTAAAAGTATTGTAAAAGCACTCCAATTAGATAATCTAAAGGACACCTGGTTTAGGAAAACATGGAGTTTACAAAGGTCTGACTGTAAGAGTTATCTTATTATCCTCCATTGCCCTTTTCTTCATTTTACAGCTTTTTTAAAGCTTCAGAAATTAAGCAATAATACTGTTAATATCAACCTTCAGTTACTAGGTGAATTTGCATTTTACTTTTGCATCAGACCCTGTCTGACCAGCTACCGTATCCCTGAGTAGCTGTGAGAGTAGGCCTGTAACTCCTCTCTGGCTTGGCTTGGCCTGGCACTCCATTTAGCCCCCTGCATTACATCCAGAATTGCTTTCTTGACACGCCATCAGCCTCCCTAAACCCTTCCATGTCACCCATCCTTTCCATTTCCTCTGTGTGGAAGTCTTTATCAAAATGAAAAACCCCTAGCAAAATTCTGCCTCCCAATCTGGCAGATCCAGCACACAGATGGCTGAAGAATTTTAAGTTTTAAGTTTTAAGTAAGAATTTTAAAGTTAATGATGTGTTGTCGTTACACTTGTCATTATGCAATAAAACAACATTTGGGAGAATTTGTCTCAAACAGAAAACTAACAAGACCTTCCGGAGGTACACATTTTAAAAATGGTTGCTTCAAAATGTCCAAATTCTTTTTTTTTTTAACTCAGTTTTCTCCAACTGACAGTTCATTAAACCTCTCCCTCTCCCTGATTGTCCAATCATAGCTAGACCTGTAAAGCTAGGGATTTCTCAGCGTCTTGCAGCAGTGTACATGGGGCTGGTATAAGAGTGGCATTTTAAGTGTCCGGAGGGCGGTGTCTGTGTTTTTTTTTAGCCTTTCCAGAACCTAAAACACAAAGCAAAAGGTGTGATGAATGTATTAAACAGTATCTTTATCTGCACAGATCTA
The DNA here is from genome assembly GCF_016859285.1 of Xiphias gladius. Taxonomy (NCBI): domain Eukaryota; kingdom Metazoa; phylum Chordata; class Actinopteri; order Istiophoriformes; family Xiphiidae; genus Xiphias; species Xiphias gladius. Next base: position 19,664,335 of record NC_053419.1, on the reverse strand, counting down.
AGTTGCAGTTATTGGCACGTTCAGCTTACCCTGCTTACTAACTACTTGGATTTGTGGAGGTTTACACTCCAGCAGCCCCAGCTAACGCTACCCAAGGTGGTGTTACAATTACCAAACCCATCAATTAGTCTCATCCTAAAAGTCTTTTCTTTTGAAAAATTTGAAGTAAAACCATATGAACATGTATAAGCTAAGCAGTGTTTCCAAACTCATGGTGCTAACGTTAGCCTGGTTATCTAATTAGCTACAGCTGATAAAATCTGCCAGAGACAGCTGTCGTACCACTTGGCAACCTGCTAGAAACCTGCTAGAGATGAGAAGCCTGCTTGTGTGTACCTCTGTCTCAAATCAAGTGCCAGTTATCTGGCTTAATCTGGCATCAATATCATTGTACGCCACATATGAGCCATGCAAGAACAGAAAGCTTGACCGGTTCAGCAACAGTAAGCAGAGTTGGTCAGACTTAGCAAATTGTCAGTTGATTATGTTTTGCCATACCTCAAATCTTGGCACATCCAGTCTCGCTCAAACCCTCCACTGCACTCCTACACATAGGTCACTTTAAAGTGTCCTTTTTACTTATTGTATATAGAGGTTTTTGCAATGAAGGGGACTGCAGGTCGCAGAAAATGTTCAGTACTCTCAGTTCTCTCGTATGTGAAAAGGACTGTCAAGGCCACGCTCCAGAAAATGTAGCATCAAGTGTAATTTCTACCAGTTTCATTAAGTTTAATATTGTCTCTGAAATGCGGAGCAAGCCTGAACTATCTGGCAGTGGCACATAATAATTCCCTTAGCTTTGGTAGAAATTCAATTAACTGCTCAATCGTCATTCTGATTGTTTAGCACAAAACATGTCTGCTAATGTAAAGTGTATTATTAATGTTCGATCGTTGACTGGCAAGTCTTTTATTTGCACTGATTAAATTTCTTCTGCATCATTTAATCAATTTGGTTTGTGCTGTAAACATGCAGTGGTGCAGAGGCTGTTTTAATTAAAGCTGAGTGTTCTCTTAGATGCTGGTGAGTGTTTTACTTTTGTAGGGTGACACAACAAACATGTGTCCTCCCTTGGTAAGTAATATATCTCCCTCTTTCGCTGTAGTTGTGGGCAACTCAGGATTTCGTTTTTTTTCTTATTTTGTTGCACAAGATGTTCTGCGAGGAGCCATTTAAATTTGATAAGGCTCTGTTTGTTCAAGAAAAGCTACAAAGCAGGAGTTAGAAGACCACTTAGGAAAGGTGCACATGCATACAAATCAGAAAAGAGAATTAGAGTTGGCCAGAGATATCAGACCAGTTGGAAATGATCAGCCTCCCAAATTGAAAGATGTGCAAAATGTGAGAAGGCAAGCAAAGGCTTCATTAGCCCCAGGGCTGAAGGGAAGCCCTCTGCCAGCTACAGGAAAGGTGCGCTGAGAGTTTTGTGGAAGCTCATCAAGTCAGTGTGCACAGAAAAGGCTTTCATTTCATTCTGGTACAAAACAGGTGTAAATTTGATTTACACAGGGAAATAGTGTATAGCGGATAGTGAAATAGTAAGTATATGTTTTTGGCTTGTTAATCAAGAGAGGGAGACCGAGATCTGTCATGTAGGCTGTTATTAAAAAAAAAAAAGTTAAACCGCTGCCATCTGAATTTTCATTCAGATGCTGCTCTTTCTCCAATATTTTTCCTCTTGCGAAGGGAAACTGCAGCAACCATGGATGCAACAATAAACTGCATTTGCACTGAAGAAAGATAGAGGAAAGGTAGATCTGCTAAGTTAAGGATGGCAAGGTCTTGTAGAGTGTGTGTGTCTGTAAGCTGCAGATATACCCAAATTGGAAAAACTGACATTTTCACAGGAAATAGTTACAATAAGAAATGAATAATACATTACACATTGTGCAACCACTTAGTAATAACAAACAAATCCAATTACATTTACTTCTGGCAAAACATTTCATTTAATACAGTTTGAGATTTGAAAAAGGAAAACATCCCAGCCATCTCCTCTTTAAAAATAAAACTGCCATTCTCTATATAGGATATCCTATTAGTTTACACTTAAACAATCCCTATCTGCATTATGTTCTACCCCATATCTCATTTCCCCAATAAACACCGGCTGGTCCCAGTGGATAAGTCCAGGGCTGAATTTCTTTCCCAGAACACCACTGCTCACAGGAACGGTCCAGAAATGGCAGGTTGTGTGAATATAGGCTGAATGATTTTGCTTTCTAAATTTGAGGCATGTATCATTAATTGAAAATATAAGATACAATATAGACTTACACTCCTTTCTATATAGAAACATTCTTTATGTAATATAAGGCTATTGAACAATAAGGTACAGTACTTTTTAGTTTTGCGATTTGGTAACAGGACTTGAAGTTTGGCCCATGTCATCTTTAACTGATACAGCATCATATTATGAAAGCAGAAGGAAGCAACCTTTCTATTTTAGTTCACTTCTTATGAGAAATGAGGAAAATAGAAGGGAGTCTGAGATGGACAGCAACGCTCAAAATTCTTTAGCTTGAAAACTGAATTCTGTGATGACAAAGTCACCTTATAATGACAGGTTTGCCAACGTAGATCAAATAAGATAAAAGCTTTCTTCTGTATTCCTTGTAAAAAAGATTTGGCCTGAATCTGGTTCACTGTCACAAACAGGCTTTTTGTGCTCATTTGTTTCTGCACTTGAAAGCACCATTAAAGCTAGTTAACACTGCTTTCTTGGACTGATTTTCTATTTAGATTCAGCCACTTACATATTTTAACTTCACTTACGAATTCTCATTTATTTTAAGTAACAGGTTTCATAATTTTCTGGATAACTTACATAAAAATGGTTGGGCTCACAGCATCATTTGAGTGTGTAATACACCCTGCAAAGCTCTCCTTTTTGTTCTTTGAACAGCAGCTCCTACGAGCTGGTTGTTCGGTCGAGTGCCAGGTACTCTCCCAGAGAGACAAGGCTTTGCCTTTAATTAATTTCCTGAATGATTGAGAACAGTTTTATAGTAATTTCCTAGCTGTCCAGTGGTGATAACGATGAAAGAAACCAGGGGAAAGGCTATTTCTATAAAAAATATCCTGTGAATTAATCTCGACTCTACCTTTTCTGAGATTTTTGTAAACACTACCACGTTAAAGGGGATACAATGAACATCACCAAGCACAGGTTTCTCACTTGTTAAAATGGTAAATAAATGAAAAAAAAATAATAGCAAGTGTCAGCAAATCCTTATGTGGGATTTTACTGCAAATGCAGCCAACTGACAGAGCTAGACAGACAGAGCATGTCTTTATTGCCTCTGAGGAAGTATGAACATCACCCACTTTGACCCTCTGGGACATCTCTTTTGTAAGGCAGAGCTCCCAGAAAACACTTGTCTTGCCCCAAAATTCACCGGGCCAAGCTGGTGAGTGGTGCCTCCATTGGCCTGTGCAGACTGATCTGGCATACAGCTCCTCAGTGGCTGGCACACACGAACCAAATATGGATGGAAGACAGGAGAAGGAAAATGGTCTTTTGTGTTTAGTTAATCCCAAATGTCCCATTGGTCTGAAATGATTTCAGTTTGTGCTTCTTGGCTTGAGATTATGAGGGGAGGATTTCCAGCTCCCTCGCCATCTGATTGCTTATGTTCTCTATGGAATGAAGCGATGCAGATGCCACCAGCTATACAAACACTACATCACAATGGGCCATCGATTACAAAGAAAACCGAAAACAAATAATTTCTTTCCATTCACGATAAAATGAAGATTTACGCCGCCTTTTAACTTGCTGTTTGACATTCTCTCTCTGTTGGTGCACTTTAATCCCTCTTTAATTAACGCAAGTTAAGGGACACCCCCCACTGCTCCCTGGGCTGAGGGCTGCCGCGGCTGCTGACCTCTTTGTATAAGAAGGAAAAGGATTGTAACAGGGTGGTAGGTTGCTTTTAATTAGCTGGGTAGCACTGGGAATCAGTTATTTTTTCCTTAAAATGTCTCATTTTCAAGGTTGAAACCACTCTGTCCTGGTATACCAGAGATTCTTCCTTTAAATCTATCACGGTTACTGAAGCGAATCTTCAGCAAACATGCTTCAGCAAACATGCAGGACCAGCAGAGATTATTTTGCAATTAAAAATGGACAGAAATGGACCACGCTTCTGTCTGTTTTGTACGGTCAAAATTCGCCTTATGCCACCATAGAATACCTTTGTTATATACAACAAAATAAAAAAAAAATACGTTTTGTTAAGTACAAGTAAGACCAATTGTTTGATGTTGGTTCTGACTCTCCAATCTCTTCCTACATGTGAGGGAGTTTTTTCCTTCTTTTGGTCTTGAGTTAGTATTGGGCTTATAAGACTTATAAATAGGCCCTAAAAACAACAGTTCACTCTCTGTCTCCAGGATAGCTGTGAAAAGACTGATAGTCAGACTATCCCATTCCCTAATGTTTATAATGATTTCATGGACTGCGACTCTAGTCTAGGGAGGAAGTAGCCATAACAGAGGGGGCCCTTCAGCTCAAGGATAGACTATCTTCCCTTGAAATGCTGTATACAACGTGACTTAGGTGTATGTAACGCATTTTTTAGGATTCGGTACCCAATAGAATCTTCACACATGTACGGATAGGTGTTGTGGCCCATGAAGTATCTTTAAATCCACCCTGCAAGGAGGACAACCTTCAGAATGAGGTGGTGCGTTAACTTGCACTGCTCATCCCTTTTCTCCGTGGTGCATCAATCGTCAATAGATGCTTCCGCTTAAGTCATCTGGGTCTCCTGAAACTTCTTCCATCACGAGTTAACCAGCTCACCAGATTTCTATGACACCACACACACCTATAACTAAACAATTGATTCCCACTTTCACATCATGTAGGACAACAAGTCCTTCAAACTAAACTACAAAATGTATTGTTTGTAACTGTCCTTCAGAGTGACGGTGTTAAACACTACCTCGCAAAACTGTTACAAATCACATCTCCAAAATTAAAACCCCTCTCTGATCTTACAAAACCTTAGTTCAGGTTTGGTTAGGTTTAGCCACAAAAAAAACTTATCTAACCTTAGGGGACTTTCGTCATTGCGGGAACAATAATAATCATGGTCAGGGAACAATCATGGTTAAAAGAAGCCAAGAATGGGTTGGGTTAAAAACTGTGCATTGACAATGTAGTGCTATATCCACAAAATTTGGGTGTGAGGAGGCATCCTTGTTTGCTTTTTCAGGCACTTCTGTATCGTTTACTGCCAAACTGGATATATTGGAGCTTTCAGAAATATTTTTCCCCGTCATAATTATGACTTGGATGTTAACGTGAATGCTATTTAGAATTTGCGAACTTTTAATTACCGTAACATCGACGTGACATAAACGTAGCATTAGCAAAATACTTCAGTCAAATTTGTTTGGTCTTTGGTCAACACTGGACATTATGTCAGTTTGAAATGGTACGATTACATTTTTTTTTTTTTACATAACTGAGAACACAACGTGAGGTTCAGTATGGTACCAATGAAGATGTTGCACAGGTAGAGTAGGTACACAGTGGAAGGCGCAATGCAACTGTGCTTAAAATCCTAAATAGAAAGTTGACCTTACTGTTATAAAGAAAACAAAAAAGAATATACTGAAAGTTACAAAGTTAATCGTTGAAAAGGGCATGTCATACTCTATTGATATCCTGTTTGTGTGTGTGTGTGTGTATGTATGTGTCTGTGTGTGTGTGTGTGTGTGTGTGTGTGTGTGTGTGTGTGTGTGTGTGTGTGTGTGTGTGTGTGTGTGTGTGTGTGTGTAGATTTTTCTATGAACTCATCTACGGAATTAGTTCTCTAAATTTCTCAGTGGAAAAGAATACAATATGTTTTGGATATTGCTCAAAGCAGATGCCTGTGCACATGCTGCAAAATAAAAATTTTCAATTATTTTGGATGTTAGATTCTTTGCGTGCCTGTTTACAATATGCTTGGCAGCCCATGGTCCCAGTAATAACCACAAGTCAGCACCACAGTATCCTGTAAAAGAAAGAGAAGCACTAGTGAATGTGGAGACCTGCAGACTGATGTGTGAAAACTGAGACAACCCTCAGAGGACTCACGCAGAAAATAAGCTATAACTAACGTTTGGCTGCTTTTCGATTAGTTCCCACTTTCCATGAATGCTATAGTGCATAAATCTAATTGTAGAAGAGCAATGGGTTTATTTTTTCATGTGCACCAAGCCACGGGTGTTATTTGGTAGGTTTTTAGCTCTGTATTTTCATCCCAGCACCTGTTTTCAGTGATCTACACTTGCCCTTCTGTTTTCCTTTGAAGGGAATTAGGGCCAGAAATTGGTCTTATCTCAAAGAAAGAAGCACATTAATGTGAAAATAGCTTGGAGCCAAGATCTTCAGTGATACCTCCAACAACCCCAGGCAGGAAATTGGCAGCACCTTTTTATGGACTCATCTAGATCAGGCTTTAAACCAAATGCAATTAGAGAATTCTCAAAAAAAAAAAAAAAAAAGCTTCAAAGCAGTCACTGCACTTAATGGAATCAGGTTTCTTCCACAAGACAAGACAATGCATATTACATCCAACATCCCAACAAAAAAGGAACAAACAGAAAAAAAAAGATACAGAAATGCATGTATTATTCTTGTAGTACCAGTTTTTATTTATTAGCACCATTTAAAGGCTAAAAAAGCAGAATGAGCATAGAACACATTCTGTTTCTTTTCTTTTGCTGCTATCAGACATGCAAAGTAGAACAACCATAATCTTCTCTCTTTGCTTCATTTCTTCATTTCATTTTTTCTTCTTTTATCAGCAACACAGAAATCCTGGAAACTTCATTTCATCTTCCCGTTAATACAAACCAGTTCTGCTCTACTATGCAAATTCATAACAAAGAGCTGTGGATGATCTAAGTTTCCCATTTCTTATGAGATTTCTCACGATATGGGGCGAATTGTTCAAATTCTGAAGCAGAGCAACGGATGGAAATGCAAGTTCCATTTTCATTTTCTAACTATCTCGTACTGAGAAAAAAAAGCGTTTTGAGATTCTACAACAAGTAATGGTAAATCCTCAATATGACAGAAATGAAGCCTCACTAGTCTTTTAATTTACTTTTAATATCACTGTCAGCTGCAGCATAGGACATAGGAAATAGGACATCTGTCTTTTTACACGGAGAAAAGGAGTCCTGGACATGGCTGGTTATACTGATTGTCTGTCTCATCTGGAAGTCTCTGGCTTGGACCAGAGCAGAGCTGTAGAAGCACTTTATTTCACAGTGTTATTAATCAAAGGTGGGTAAGTAATAAATGTCATACTTGTTGCAGTGAGAGGAGTCAAGCTGATCAAAGTGTGTGGTCACGGCACAGCACAAATATCATGAAATAGGTTGTGAATCCATAAAGCAACAACCTCAACAACTTGTTCTTGAGGTTGTAGGAACCCAATCGCTGATTAAATTCATTCCCTGTTGTCTGACCTTAAAGACCCTGAAAATGCGGCTTGAAATCTTAAGCATTTCTCTATAACGTTAAATATTCATGACTAAATAAGCCGCAATCACAGGTAAAGTTTTGATAAAGACATCCCTATATTTTATTTATTCTATTAAGAGAATAAAGGCTTGTGAAATTACCAAAACTGTTCTAACTTTTCAAGGCCTTTAGCAGGTCATTCCAGCCAAATTACAACAAAACATTTTTTTCTCACCAACTGATAGTTTTGGTTTTATTTGCTCAGAATTTACGATATTGCCTCTGACATATCTGCATCCCAATGGAGGGAGTGATATTTCATTTGTGGTGCTTACAGCATTGAAAAAAAAAAAACATTTACAAAATTCAATAGCTCTCTTTCTGGAAGCACTGGCCCCATTACTCTAGACAATCCACAGACCTCACTGTAACGAGTTTTCATTGGAGCTACTTTTACAGAAAGATTTTTTGTAATTTGGGTGAATCGATCCTTTTAACTACATACATGTATATAACCTCCTTATCCTAATCCTAACCTTAGCCATGACCAATACCTATCTAGCAATACCCCAGTTGAGACAGAAGCCTTTTCAGATCAAGCTGAAAGCAGCTGAAAGCTGATTCTGCCTATTTTTTTTTTTCTTAATTAGAGATTGGACATCCAGTCAGCTGGTGTGTTATTTGTGCTCTGCAAATCTATTCGAGGTTGAAGTTTTTGTGGTCTGGGGCAGCGCAGCTTTTCCGGATTGTAAATCTTATTGTTTGTATTGTAGATGCTGTGGCGATTTTCCACATTGAACTCATTTTCACACTGCTCAGGTGTAAAAAGTTATATGAAGCCTTTTGTGGCTCCAGAGGGAGCTGTGTGAAATCTAACAAATTGCCTCAACTGATGTCACTTGAGGCAGCGTCAGTTAGGGCCAAAAACTACAAGTTTGAAAAGGACTTGTAATCTTTGGCCCTCTGCTTCCGGTTAGTGACTCAAAGTTACACTAGCCACTACTGGATAGCACAACCGAAACTGCGACCAAAATGTCGGCGGATGAGTTGCATTATGGGTAATGTAGGCGCCAGGCTTCGACAAAGTAGTAAAATGCCTGGAATAACAAAGATGGTATCTGTGGTTCTGCTGCATCGATTTTGATACTTAAAAAAAAAAAAAAACTCTCCATCATGAGTCCAACAGTAGCAAAATAGAAAAGTACATTTAATTATCACACAGCATATACCGTATGAAGTGGTTGATGTTTCCTGGGAATTAATTAATGCACAATGAAGGTGATTTACACATGAGCTCACAAATGTGCAAATATTCATGTAAAATGAAGGGAAAAGCACGGAAAATAAATACTCTTTCACCTACTGCACACATCCAACATCATCCATCTTCTTTGTTGTCATATACTGGCTCCATCTCACTACTTCTCTGTTTCCATCTCCTCCCCTCTGAGCTCTCACCAAATCCACTAATTAATCAAGTCATACATTTTATCCCGGAATCATGAATTATTTATTTATTTCTTTCCTCTACTGCAACAAAGCCCTCTCTTTTTCTCTCTCACACCCCAATTGCAACGGGAGACAGACTATTGTGTGTGCATGGAGAGCATCTATTTTAACACCATGCCTGCATCAAAAGTCACATTTCATGGGGGATTACAAAGTGAGGTCAACACACCCAATCTCATTTGTTTGTTCTGTTTCATTTTCAGGGAGGCACTATTCCTCCCCACATCAGCTAGGAAATAGGAGAGAAGCAGCGGGAGAGAAAGAGGAGGTGGGGGTTTGGGGATCTGATCAAAAGCGTGGTGTCTTATACAGCACATGAAGCTCTTTCATCATCTCTTAAACCTCTTCTGACACCTCATATGATGGAGTGTTTGTTCCAGGGGGAGGTGTGAGTGTGTGTGTGTGTGTATGTACCACGACTGGTGGATGGTTAAGATGATAATGCTGAGCCCATACAAATGTCATTTCCCTCGGTGATCTTTGGCACCCTGGTTTCTGGGAGGCATTTCTTTTTCATGGCAGTGAGATGATTTGTTTCACATAACTGGGGTTTCTATTGGAAGACAAAAAAGTAAAAATTACAGTCAACCTTAAAGTTATAATCCTTAACATTTCCATGAAATCACACTCCATTTTTACTAGTATTTATGGTCAGCATTGTGTCTGCATTAGCCATTGGATGTATTTACATTCAGTAATTACCTTTCCATAGTAGTTTTCATTGCTGGCGGCAGGGTTTGCCATTTCCGCCCTAGATTTAAATTGCCTTTACGTGCACAAGGGAATCACAGGAAACAATGCATTAATGTAATCCATTGTTACTGTTTGTAATTGTATTGTATTGATATCAGCCTCACTGTTTACTGTTAACTCCTCTACACCCATATATCGGAGCTGTATTAAATTACTGCTAATGCAAACATTTCCTACATTAAAGCATTCAACTAGCTTTTACTGTAAAGCAGTCACAGGAAACAGGTTACAAAGATCCAACATGTCTACAAAGCAAAACACTGACATTTTCACCATTTGTTGTTGGTGGATCAATTTTAAATATTTGAACAAGAAAGTGCAGCCACATGGTAGTTTCTCCTGGCGTGGATGTGTAGAGAAACAAAAAAAATAATAGGGCTGTAGGTTCAGAATAGTGTGACAGACAAATATAGATAGAAGTAGAGTGAGGGCTTATGACTATTGGTTGAATCCCAATCAGCAGAACTGAGCTGCCACAAAAGAGGTCTGGAAAGTGAACCTTTGCTATTTGACTTTTCGAAGCAAAATGAGACAGGAACCCTTCAAACAGACCAGTTATCTGTGGCCAAATTGCAGGTGGATTTGAATGCTGACCTTGACTGTGGTGCTACGCAGTCGAGGACTGGGCCTTCAAGTCTCACCCCTGTTACCTACACAGGACAGCTGCTACAGTGTGCCTTGCATGTAAATGCGATTCACTGTCTTTGTCATACAGTTGTATCTGCCAAAAAGTGCTATTGTGTAGGTAGCCAAAGAGTCAGAGCTAATATTGCTATCTAGCTGGCTCGTTATAAACGTTGTTTTCTAAGTACATTACAATATTTAAATCAAAAACACGCCATTCCATTTCCTTCTCCATAATAGCTCTAATGTGTAGTTGTCATTTTTTTCACATTCTTACAGAAGTTTTGATATAATGTTGATGCTGTAAAAAAGATCTATCTGATCAACTTTCTGGTATAAGAATTTAAATTTAAAATTCAAAAATTTTATAATTTTGACATTTTCCTTTAAGCAACACTAACATCATTATTTTGGCGTTTACTTATTTGTCCTACACTTTATAGTGCAGCCCTTAACCAAGTTTTTAAAATGATGGAGAAAATTATTTAACTGTGCAGTGCGGCATAAATTCAAGTTTATTGCATTAGGTGAAATCAAATTCCACTTATGTTAAAACATGATTTACTTTTAATGCAGTTTTAGAAGCAGAACCTCTAAACTAGAGCATGGAAAAGCCATTCACATCTACTGTGCTCCATGGGCCTCCTGTTGAGTTTAGAGGATTTTATTGATTACTTGAAGAGCAATAAATAGCTTTAGCCCAGCTTATATTACAGCGCTTTCAACTGAACTAATTATGTATAGAGACAGACAATCTCCAGAAAAACATGTTTTTCTCACAAAGTCAACAGTACAAAAAAATATGATGGGAAAAAAATACATTCCCAATTAGCTTAATAATTATATATAATTAGCTTAATTGAGGATTTATTCTAATCATTGTGATGGTGTTATTACCTCCGCCAAGAAGGTTATGTTGTCACTCGTGTCTGCTTGTTGGTTTGTTTGTTTGTCGGTTTGTTTATTTGCAAGGAACAGATTACACAAAAATCACTGAACCAATTTGCACCAAACTTGGTGGAGGGATGGGGCATGGGCCAGAAACAAACCCATTAAATATTGGTGTGGCTCCAGTTAAAGGGCTGGATCCAGGATTTTTTTTTATCACTTTCCATACCATTGCAGGATAGGGCATTTTTCGTCTTGGTAAGGTATGCGCTCTACTGAGTGCCAGTTTTTTCTGTTGTTACCAGGGTCGGGTTGCAGAGTCATATGTTTAGCTGTGTAGATAAAAGTATACCCAAGTGTCACCCCTGTGACCAACAATCTTATCCGCAGGTAGGTGTGTGATGAAACACATACTTTCATAAAGGGGTAGTATTGCTTTCCCATCAAGTTGATGCACTTGAAAGAAAAAAAATCTGAAAATATATACCGTACGGTCTAGTCAAATTGATTCAGCAAAGGCCAATATATCCTTACGTTCCCAGTATGAGTCAAGCTCCAAAATCCCGGTTTTCCTTTGTTTCCCACAATGCAACTCAACAGTATTTTTCATTAGACCCCTTGCTGCCAGGTAAATATAGGTGTCTTTCTTTTGGATGGCTTTCAGTTAAAAAAAAATAAAATCATTATTTCTTAAATTCATTGTTTCCATTGTTTCCATTCCATCCATTGTTTATGCCACTGTACAATCAATTAACTTTCCACTGATTATAAGCATGATGGGGCATTTAATCTTTGCCTTAAACACATAAAAAATATTTAATATAAAGTATCTTGGTTAATATATCGATTACTAAAGCACATTTTCATGGTCACAACATTTTTATAGTGCATAGCGATGTCGACGATTGCAAAGTAATGGGATCATGATTGTCCCAGTATTTCACAGTATGGTGTCAAATCCGCCACTCACCACTCCATCAGGAAGGAACAATGAGCATCTCAATTTCTGATATCTGTGAATGATCCGCTCCATAATTAAAGAAAGTCTATTTTCAGAATAACAAGGGGGAGGAGGGAAATAATCTGATTCTTCTCCCAGTTATTGAATAATTTACAGACCTTGCCAGTGTACTCATTAAGGCTCTACAGTAGGGAGACAACGATATGGGGGGGTCGGTATGCTGTGAAATGGTGAGGGAGAAAAGAAGAAGGAAAGGCTATTTGGTAAGATGGCCGTGGAGGGGGAGGCAGAGACGGGCGGATGTTAAACACAAGAGAAGAGAGAGAAGAAGAACAGAAAATACTGGCATATCAAGGGAAATAGAAGGAAAAAAATAGTTTCTGTCGGTGTCATGATTAAAAGATTTGTGGGAGCTGAAGGGGGGTGACTCTTCCCAGAGCCATTCTTTCTTTTGTCTTCTTTGAACTCGGGCAGTGTCGACAGGCTAAGGGAGTTTGGTTAAACCCGACTGATCGCAGATATGAGGTGGTGCTTGGTCTTTGAATTAGTGGGTCCCAGAACTCAGTCAGATGGGAAGAGAGGAGACACAAAGAGGCAGAACGAGGGGGGTGGGGAGGGAGTGAAAGCATGAAGGATTGGAGGGTGGCGGAAGAAAGAGAGAGAGAGAGAGAGAGGAGTAGGTAGGCAGGCAGGTTGTTGGTGGGGTATGGGTGAAAAGGTTTTTCGTGGAAGATCATGATACGCGTTCCCATGATCCTCTTTTTTCTCTTGCGGCACCAATCTGCACTATTTACCAGCTGAAACAAGGCAGAGGGTTTGGCAGGCTACAACACAACAGACATGTTTTTTTTTTGGCTTTACTGTTAAAGCATTGTCATTAATGAGTCCACATAAAAGTGCAGATGAAATGCCAACACTCTTGGCCAAAATTTCCTCTGAGAGTTTACTGTTGATGTTTCTGCAGCTCTACCCTCACACCAGGCGTTCGGTGTGCCATAAGAGGATTTTCCATGTTCTCCCTCTCCTCTTCCCCGACTCCAGTAGCTTTGTGTTCATGCTCTGTTCCACAGCTCAGCACATATACTGTAAAAGATGGAGCACCCAGACCATAACAAACCACCATGTGTCTCCCTCTATCTGTGTGTCTCTTTGAATATTTCATTAACACGCACACCAGATGTTGTTGTAAAGCACATCAATATTTGATGCACTATCTGTCTCTCTTTCTGATATTTTGTATTCCAGTGACATTAGCAACGGTATTCATGTTGGCCCTAAAGGCCACTGTGGTTTTGTCTATTATGAAGCATTAGGTTTGAGCTGTGTTCTGCTTGCTGGTTAATGGAGAAAACAAGTCACAACATTGTGCGAACAATAGCGGGATGATCAGTGGACTTGTTTGCAGGTGGCTAATTAGCCAGACTTGCCCCCCCCCCCCCATTCTCGATGACTGCTTTTTAACTACGCCCTTACAGTGTTGATTAATTTCAGAAATTACTGTAGAGGTTGCAAGAAAAAAATTTGCATAATAAACAAAATTGTAGAGCGCTTTTTGAGTCACCCAGATGAATGGTTTCAAATTGGCAGAGCAACCGCCTATGAATGAACATGAGGTATGATTGAAACATATTTCCAAATGTCAAACTATTCAGATTTTCTCAGCCTGTCTTAGCATTATGCGTAAACTATATTTGTCAACACTATCACATATGCCCTGGCATGTTCTTACGCCACACACTGCTTGTTTTGGATTAATACAGATTAGGAAAGGGGGGGGGGTCCCAATATAATCTGGATTAACAGAAGCCTCATCCCCCCTGGCCATGGCAATTCCCTGGAGAGTCAAAAGCCTGTGTGCAATGGCATTTTCTTTGACCCATTTGCAGCAGTGGTGGGATTGCAGGATGAAATATGGAATATGAATGAGTGCCTCCTCCCCTAAGAGCTTCCATTAGTGATCACTTAAGGGGCCCTGGTCCATTATTGAGAGGTTGCAGGGCGTGTGAAGCTGCTCTCTTTGAAGTCAGGAGAGGTGGTGTGAAGAAATACGTGCATTAGTTGCTGTGTGGCATTTCTGTGCCATTATGATCAATGTGTATCTAAAAATGTGGATGGCTAACAATAACTACCATTTAGTGTTACGATTGTTACATCGACTTCGATACCGGGACTGTGGTGCATAGATGGACAGAGAGACGGAAAAGATGCCAAATATCTCTGTGAAAAAAAAGAGTTCGGCCCCCCCCACACACACACACACACACACACACACACACACACGAGTGGAACTGGCAGCCATTTTCTCATGGGAGGAGCTGTTACATAGCATCTAAGAGGTTATTAAGGCTACTGTGTCTGGGGGAGGATGAGCTGTAAATGCCAAGATGACCATCAGGCAACAGCAAACTGGCCCCTTTTTGACGGAGCACTGCTGCTCTTAGAGTACAGCAAAGCTAGCTTCAGGTGCATTGTGGTCCATAATAGTTGTAACCAACAAGCCAGTAGTTTGTGGCTTGTGTATCTGTGTGAGTATGTTTGTGATTTGCCTGGGGGAAAAAGAGATTTCTGCTCTGTATTTGATTTCCATGCCTGTGATCATTACATTTTCTTGTTGGTGGGGATCAGCTTAATCCCTCCCCATGGTGTGCATTTCATTCTGTCACAGTGAATTTTGCATGGGCTGCATAGCAATTCAAAGTTAGTATTGTGGACTCAAAAGAGGAAGGTTGTGGGTTTGAATGTCAACATTGGAATACATGTCAAACAATGACAAATTAAAATAAAAGTCAGATGTTATCTTTGGCCTGCATTAAACATTGCTTTGCTAACAGGTGTTACTCACTGGTACGACATTGACCAAGGCAAATTTTATAAATTTTGTTTATGTACAATTAGCAGTCATTACACTGTGCTGTTACATATTCAAAAGTAAGTGTTTTTCAATCCCAAAGTATGAGTGTCAACATAAAAAAATTGATTTTCCGCAACAACAACAAACAATAAATGCACAAAACACGGCGCGTTCGACCCTGAATGCCCCTTCATCTGGTTTTTACATCCTCCCCTCCTGCTGCAGAAATCCTTGACCTGTAACATATCTCACTTCAGCAGGTGAGTGGTACCCTCTGCTCTCATACTCCTCAGAGAACTGCCTCAATAACACTGTGAACTAGTTTTGATATAATTGGTTTATATGTCTTTAGTGTCAATATGTCTGTGTGTTGCAAAAAAATCTCAAGATCCTGCAATTTTCAAGTTTCTGTCCTTTTACTCACTTTCTTTTAAACAGTTTCACTTCTACAAGCTTCTACTGATGTCTTTAAGTCCAGGTGTTAAGATTTTACTTAATGTTGTTTAATTCTCTTTTTTTTTTTTACCCTCCCTCAATTGTATTCTTATCATTTATTTGTAGCAACTAAATTCCATCTTGAGCAGCCTGGAGATAATTACTGTCAGCAATATTTATGGTAACAAAATTGAGGATATGTATAATTCATTGTCATTTAGTTTTTAAATAGAGGTGCAGGGTTGACCCAGTAACCTTAGCACACAAACTAGTGGACACCATGATAATTTTCCATTGAGCAGGATTCAGTTCATCGTTATCATGACTGTGCACTGAGTTTGAAAGGTCAGAGCAACTCTCAGTGTCTGGCAGTTCGTGTCACTAAGTTTGGAAATCAGCAGTCAATTTGTCACTGGAACTACCAGCTGGAGGAAAAAAGAGTGCAGAGCTGATGTTCTTTTTGATGAACACACCACGGTATAGTCTTACTGCTAGCTGACTAAACAGCCTAATGGCATTCAAATACTAAACTAAACAATAGCATATAAAGAAATCCACCACCCAAATCTAATCATTGTATGCACATGTCACATTTAGAGTAAGCAGGGCAGCTTTTTCTGTGACATTGCAGGAAAAACACTCCTATTCCCACTTGCTGGATGCTCTTTTTCTCACTCCTTCCTCCAAGTCTAAAACTGCAAATTAAATAGGATGTTTGCCAAGCACACCATAATAATCATATTTGTATAGCCTACTGACTGTGCTGACATAAAGTAATTGCTTTATTAAAGAGCAAAAAAACATCTAATGATGGTACCTAGATAGAGAAAGATTTATTATTCATTAAAAGGCTGTTATTTGCACATACCCAGATATGGAATTTAGCTTCAGAGGTAGCTCCAGCATTGATGCACAATGTGTACAGACCACAGAAATCTCACACACTGCAAATGAACTGTACAAGATGTTCTATTAACTGTGGGTCCTCGCATTTATTAATATTTGAAACACTGTCTGCTTGCAAGCTACAGTTTGCTATAAAGCAGCAGGGCTGCTGCTGTATAGTAAGATGGAGTTGCTGACTGTTAGTTTTAATGAGCAGTTGAAAATAAAAACAGTGAGAGAGATGATTTTTTACTTTTTAAAAAATTCTAAAGTTTTCTTTTTTTATATAGATAAAGTCTGAGTAGCTGCAGAAGATAGTTCAGCGCTGAGACACTGCACTTTGGCACAGTGGTGCTTTTGAGTTAAATGCTAATGTCAGTATGCTAACATGCTCACAATGACAATGCCAAAAGTCAAAGGGATTAAAGTTACTGAAATTCATTACATCCTGAGGGGGACATGAATGTCTGTAACAAATGTCATGGCAATCCATCCAATAGTTGTTGAGATATTTTACCCAAAACAAGAAATGTGAACCTCACGGTTGTGCTAGAGGAAAAGTCAGGGGATCACCAAAGCCAGTTCATCTTCTGCACACTAAAAATGGCTTTACAGAATTCCACAGCAATCCATTTGATAGCAGTTGAGACATTTCACTAAACACCACAAATGTGAAGCTCATAGTGGCAGTAAAAGATAAGTCAGAAAATCACCAAAATCAGTAGGTTTCATCTTCAGCAGACCATGAATTTTTGAACAAAACTTCTTGCCAATCCATCATATAGTTGTTGAGATATTTTAGTCCGGACTGAAGTGGTAGACCGATCGGCACTGCCGACCCTACAGCCATACCTCTAGCATGGCTAAAAACACCTGACAGCTCATTTGCTAGTTTTGACATCAGTTTACATTTTGTAAGTAAATGTCTCTGGCTAGTCTTTGAAGTCAAAAAACTTTTGTTGAACTCAAGGAAAATGGCTGAAAATCTACATTAAAAATTAGGATGTTTGAGAGTTAAAAATGAGGAAAATTTGTGTAAAGAATCATACTATCATACTGAAAAGGGAAACTTTTCTGAAGAGAGTCGACAGCTGGAAAGCAGTTTAATTAATGAGACCACTCACAGTTTCAGTTTGTCTCGTATTGTATCCCAAACCGTAAAGTACAAATTACCTAATACAGCCTGTGGACAAATCTATGTAGCAGCTCCTGAAGGCTCGGCATAATTGGAACAAAGAAAATGTTGAATTGATTCAAGTAGTGTCTTGGTTTCGTAACCTTTTGTCAGCTGGAGACTATTTCTCCGTCGATATTCTGGGAGAAAAACCAGTATATGAGTAATTGATACTGCTCCGTGATAGTATCTGTTGATGCAATGTCTTTGTGAGTTTCAGTGAATTTGTTTTTCTCAAACATTTATCTGAAACTGCACCCAAATTATTAATCCTGTAGATACGAAAAACAACACATTCAAAGTTTTCTGTTTTGAGAATATGAGTCAAATCATAAAAACACAAAAGCACCATCTGCATCTTTTTAAGATTCTTTTACAGGCTGTTGTGCCCACTGAAAATCACTGAAACAAATACCCTAACTGCCTTTTCACTTTATATGTAGTTACATTTATAACATGAAGTGTTTTCCAATTCCTGATCACATTTTCTTAAATTATTATCAAAATTCCATACGCAAAAGACAGCTAAACAAAAATGACTATTACGACGGGTACAAGTCTCTGTACCTCTGTACCTCTGGTTAAACAAGACTAAGAGCCTACAGCCATGGTAGTACTTAAGCACAGCAGTGCTTCAAGCTTAATGCTAAAGTCAACAAGCTAACATGGTCACGATGACAATACTAACATGCTGATATTTAGCTGGTATAATGTTTACCATGTTCACCATCTAACATTAGTGTGATAGCATGCTAAAATTTGCTAATTAGCACTAAACACAAAGTACAGGTGAGGCTAATGGAATGGTCATTAGTTAGCTAGTATTTGGTCACAAACAAAAGTAACATATTGGCCTGAATATGGGACAACCATGACTGTAAGATAACCCCCCTATGCTACATCTGTTTTTGAGAAAAAGACTTTTTGAGGCTTGGAAACACTTTTACACCCGTCCTGTTAGGGAAAGTTTCCCTGAAATACCAAAAATCCAAGGATTAAGTCTGCATCATTGAAGCTGTTTTCTCTCATTCAAGTGAAACATTAAATACGGTAAAATGTTGAACCCACATTTGTGCGTATGTTTCCTGTCAGCCACATACTCAAACTCTCCTGCCACGGTCTTGGATGCAGTCAAAATCATTTCTTCTGACAGTTTTTTTTTTAGCTCACCTGTGACAGCTGTAATTCTTGGCTGTCTGACAGATTTCCTCCCTGATTCCTTTCTTGAGTGAAGACGTCAGGGAACTTGGCAAAACACTTTTAGGGCCTACCTTCTCTGAAAGACACAGTATAAACTAACTTGAAAACACACCGCTAGCCTAGCAACCTTTAAGGCTACAAACAACCCACAATATGTCACTGTCTGTAGAAGACTGTGCTACGCTAATACTCCATTCAAAAAAAAAAAAAAAATACATATCTGATGCTGTGGACACTTAACTGTCTAGTCCTTGAAGATAAGTTGCCCCGCACTTTTTCAAATTAAGTTTCAGAAATAATCACATAACGTTGAAAGGCAAGCAGTGACTAGTGGCTGAAATATGTGATTACCATTTGCTATTGTTTATTACAACAGTTACACTTCTCTTTACAGCATTTCAGTAAGGCAAAAATTCTGCCATTTGTAAAAACAAATCTAGTAACAAAATATTATATCATTCTCAGCCAGACAACAGTCCAGAGCATAGACTGTATGATGTTCCCTTGTCTGTTTCCTAGGGCATGGTTAGATACATTCAGTTTCTTCTGCCCCACCTCCATAACCCTGTACTTGAATAGGTGAGGTATACAAATTGGATTTCAGTGCACAGTTGGGTTTTGCTACAGGATATAGACCACTGTCAATATTGTGGCTTGACTCTGGATTTCCCTCCGGCTGGTGCTGTACACAAATGTTTGCCCCTCAAGATCCTATGACCCTAGTAGTCTTTTTGTTCTCTACAGTGTCCAGAAAGTGTAAGATACAGTTTACAATAGTAATTGCATTTGTACATTTTACAGAATGTAATCACTGCAATAAGTAGAACTGCAGAAACTGGAAAACTACACTTAACAATGCTACATTTTGTTTGGAAATCAGATTTTATGACAGTTGGAAGTCAGTGTGCCTGCTGGCCGTACTCTCCATGTGAACTACAGGGATCAAGATATTGTATTAATGAGGACTGTGTCCACGACACAATGTCTTGCTTAGTGTTTTGTTATGTCGTGTTGTGATGTGAAACATTGGCTTTTGGATGAATGGCTTGGTATCTATATCTTTTTGGCACATTTTGTCTTGTAGGTACATATTGGTATTTCATTATAAGGTACATAGTAAAAGTGAGTTATTACCCTTGCTTTTAATACTGTTAAATCCCACTCTCATCTGTCCTTTAAACAGATCAAGAAAGGCTTAAAAGGTACCATGTGTGATTTTCATTGTAAGTTTTCATTGGAGGCATATTTCCACCAACGACTTACTGTAGAAACCCCCGTGCTTGTGACGTGCACCTGTGTTGTTCTGCACACAATAGTAAAGCACTTTACAGAGAATAAAGGCTCCAGCTCATCAAAATATTGCTCGACAGCACTACTAGAGGTCAGAAACTCCACAGGGTACTTTTGGTGTACAAAGAAAATTGAGAAAGGTTGTCGAAGCTAATATGCGCCAATAGACCACAAGGACAGCACTTATCTGTGCATCTTTATTGACTCTTGGATGTTGTTGTCACTGCTTTTTGAACCATTTCAACTAAACTGAACGCTTACCTGTTAGAACATATGAGCAATTCAAAACTGGCGAGCAGAGGATTTGTTTAACGTTGACATAATGGGGTGTCCTCTCAGATGTAAAGATATACATGACTGAAAATGGAATTCGCCGTGTGGACGAAACAAAGGCTTCTGCTACTATTTGTATCAAGCCAAGCTTATGCTTTGAGGGATGCTCAGCTGAGCAGGAAGGCTCAGTCAGCATGGTTCTCCCGGTGCTCCTCTCAGCCTCCTCGCCATTCCTCTCTCCTGCCCACCAGACTGATACCTAAAGTGGCACTAATTGGCATGGGCTCTGACAGCTATCCAGTGTGCCTGTGAAACTTTTAATGACACATCTTACACCCAGCAGCATCCAGACTATCTTTCCTGTTAAAGGAAGCCTGTAAAAATGTACTCAAGCTGTGCATGCTCACTGACAGTATGTTCCCTCTTGCTTTCCCTGTCTTCTGCTCTTTCTTTCTCCCTCTTGCACCAGTACAGACACGTCAGCCTATACTAACACACACTCACCAATGTAAGGTTACACATTGCAGCACAGATGGGTGCTGTCTGGCAGAGATGACGCATAGACCTAATCATTTATTTCTCTAACTTTTGGACATAATATGAATTATACATGTATAAAAGGGACTAAAATATAGTACATGCTAATGGAATGCAATTAAACTCTTATTTTCCAGTGCGTGTAATATAATCAGTATTACCTTATTTTCTTTCTTGTATGAAACGTAAAGCCTAATATGTCTTTATTTCCTTTTTAAAGCCTTAATCCATATTTTCATTTTCCTATCTTGAAAGAATTTGTGCACAGTAAAAGATAATATCACATTTATCTTCTGGAACATTATATTGAAAAGATGTTGCTCTGCAAATGCAGATTGCATTCATCATCAATCATGTGCAGGCTCACTTAGGCATGGACACACATACAGGCAAATTAACACACAAACAAGGACGCACAGATGCAGACTCATGCACACAAATACATACTGTATTTGCTCAAGAACATGCTCAAGCACAAGTGAGAACACAGAGAAGGAAAATATAAAAAGAGACTTGTCCTAATTATTTCTCACTCTTTCCTCCTCTGTCAGTTCCCTCTCTAATACTCCTGTTGCCTTTAATCTAGCTTTCGTACTCCCACATTCTCAATATCACCCTCAAAGTGTTAGCACTCTGCTGCACTGTGTCAGTCACTTAAGCCTCTCACTAACCAAACTTTCCTTTTCCCCATAAGACACAAGGACAGTGGAGCAGACAGCAAAGTTTTGGGCTAGAGATTAAATCAAGTCAGCAAAAGGCTGCAGATGTTATCTCAAACATTTCATATTCCCTTCCTCCCCATGGACAACAGAAGAAAAATCTGTCCGGCAGATGCCGTAGCATTTCTCCACATTGGGACTGAGTTTCTATTTACTTACGCTCTGTTGTATATAAGGGTACATATCATTTCAAATCATGAGATGGGATCTGTTGCAGGAGAGGGGGACAGGAATAACCTCTGGAGGAAAAAGAGAATATAAAGAGAAAGAGCAATAACACAAAAGGGAGTGAAGAGAGGATGATGGAAGAGAAACATGAGGTATTCAATTCAACATAGGTGTTTAAATTACCTCCTTTCTCTCAGAGTTGGCCTTGGTTCGATCTGCAACAAATATGAGCAGCTGGAATTTGTGGGGGAACACCATCTTTCTTTCTCTGACTCTAGTTTTTACACAAAGCCTGCTCTGTGGCATTATTACCATGAAGTCCCTGAAGATGGGAATGGGAGGCAAAGAGCATTCTCAGCAGGGTCACCTTGTGGCTGCTTAGATGCAGCTGGTGGTAAACCAGCCATGTTACTACTGTATGTGAAGAGTCCAGCTAACAATTAAGGGCTGGCAATGGTGGAAGAAGTATTCAGATTTATTACTGAAGTAATTAAGTAGAAATTGAACCATGTGAAAATCCTGCATTTAAAATCTTATGTAAAAGTATGAAAATATTATCAGAGAAATCTGCTTTGAATATCAAAAGTAAAAGCACTCGTTATGTAGATAAAGGGCCCGTGTTAGTCTTATATTATTTTTATGTTATGTTACTTGTTCATTGCTGCATTTGCATCAATGTGTAAGCAGCATTTTAAGGCTGTAGCTTGTGGAGTTAGAGCTTATTTTAACTCCCTCATATACCACTAAATATTCTAATCCATAACCATGTATAGTATTTATTGTATGTCTTAGTCTTGATCAGCAAACTCAAGCAAAAGTGCAAGTCCCTCACAACTGTACATAAGCACAGCATTTGAGTATATAGTTGAGTTCCAGCACTGAAAACAAATGCACCAGTACATACAGTATATACCATTACAAACAGATCATAAATGACAATACACAGTTAAATGTGCCAAAAGGTGGGGGAGCATTCCTATGGAAGCCCAGTCTCCATGATGTTTTGACCGGTCACTAGGCCCTGCAGCGGGTATCGGGCTGCCCCGTCATACATCTCTTGGGCCCCATGACAACTGGTACCATTCTCTAGTCCTAACCTAGAGTAGAGTAAACAGACCTAATGTACCTTTAAGGTTTTTTTTTAACTCCTTTTCTCACCCAAGCAAAGAGCAGTTACTCAGCAGCTTCACCCAGCCATATATCTACATAGTTTCATTTTTTTTTTTTTAATCACTAAATAATTTTCTAATACAGCTAAGGCACTGTAATTTTTCCCTTTACTCAAACAGAAGTAAACAGTGCGTTTACTGGGGACTGTTTTCTGCTGTGGGTTAATATGTGCTATTGAATATCGAGGACCAAATTACAGTTTTAATGAAGGAACATGTCATGTCACCCATTTTAAAATTGTTTTTGCAGGTTGTATCGGGCTTTGGCTACACATGAAGTACTAGGATCATTTTGTTGTTGGTTATGAAACAATATAGAATTTTGCCTGCCTTATCTTTTAACTGTGAGTCTGCTCCGTAATCTGGCAGTACATGTTTGATTTCTTCTGTCTATTTTGGGTTGTATTTTCTTCAAACAGAAATTGCAATGTATCACAGAATACAACGGGTTGTTAAATCCCATTTATTGTGATAACATCGATGTTATGGGCATCAAACTCATGTCGTGTGTGTACTGCAGTCCTGTGCTGTATTTTTGATGCTGTAATTAATAAAAACCCATGGTGTAAACAGATTATGGATTATGCTGTCCATGAGTGTACATCAGCATAATCATCATGTACACACCAACAATTTGGTATCATCATGACAGGGAGGGAAAAGGTGAGACTCACAGACGTCAGTAGCTTTCCAGAAGTCTTGTTTCTGTCTAAACCCACCTCAAATTTCACCATCTTTGTGTCTTTCTAAATCTGTCTTCCTCATGCTATAAACACCCCATATTGCTTTTCCTTTCTCTGTCTTAACTCCTTCAGCAAGGTAAAGAAATATTGATTGTCATGAGGTTCTGAGAACTTCAGATTTCATTCCTAACGTCTTCTGATAAATCTGCTGCTGAACCATGATTTATTCTCTGTCTCTGACTTACCTGTTATCTTCCAGCTCCGACCTGTCAAATATGTTCATGGAGTGAATATGGCCATAGTGAAGTCTGCGAGGCAGCAGCTGTGATGGGGGTTAAGCCATTGAACTGATGCCTGATGGGACCTCCAAGCAAGGATCAAGGTCAATCATTAAGCTTCTCTCACAACAATCTCTATATTGTACATGGTAGTATGAGAAGCTTCCACTGTGCCATGCTGTCAAGCTCCTGAAAGGCACTGGAGGAAACATAATGTGTATTGTTCAAAATCACTCATTACGAATTTTATTTATATTCTAGCAAGATAAAGCACAATTCTAAAAGGTTTTAATTGACAAACTGTTATCTGTGTAGATTCTCTTACCGTGTGTGTGTCCATGAATTAAAGGGTCTGGGTACACAGAGACCTTCATCCTCATGGCCAGCAGTGAAGCCTACAACCTTGGGTTCAGAACAAACACTTTCTGGGTGCAGACTATGGAAACAAGGCTGCAGCCCTCCATCTCACAAACCCACCAAAACAACATGCGCACTCGTCTGCAAACACACAGATTTGATGTGGGGATATAGCACCACTACAGATACACACACGTCTCCCACATTGCCAGCACAACACTTTTCCTTTGATGAAAGTGAATTTTATATCTCAAAAGATCATTCTTGGATATGCACTAAGTTGTCAAACGGTCATATTCAGTGGAGTGAGTACACAAACATGTATGCACATTATACACACACACACACACACACACACACACACAGGCACATATTGTGTGTTTGTATGTATTTTGGAATGACTTATTGCTGGCGAGCTAAAGCCATGTTTCCATCGTCTGCGACCCGTAAGCGTTTGATCTGAATCCAAATTTCCAGCTGGCTTTGAGGATGGAGGTCTCCCTCTTCTTGGCTAACCTTTAAAGCCACATGCTTGGTAATTACCATGAAGCACCTTCTACATCACACAACCTTAGATTTTAAGAAAATAAAGAGTAAAATATGTGAACTAGGACTGACATAAATATAAACATCATTATGTCAGTGTGTTGTGGTCTCGCAAGCAAAACGCCAACTATGTGAACAACTGTGACCTGAATGGTTAAACCATGTGGATTTAACAGAAGCGTGGTTTGTTTGTCAGCTGCGGTTATTTTGCTTTGTCCCTGTTTACTGTGTCATTATGGTGGGATCAGAATTGCATTTTCTGCTCGAGATGGAACATAATGTGTTTATCTGAGATCGATTGTGAGGCGAGGTTTAATATGCAGTCCCTAGAGTGGGGAGTGCAGTAATGACACTGGAGGGGAATAAAAATACTGATTTTTTTTCGGGTGGAGAAACAAGAGAGGAATGAGATGATGAGAAGAGGTACGGGGGAGGACAGTGAAAATTCTGAAACCTAAAGAAGAAGAGGGGATGAATATGGAGGTGTAAAGCTTGAAGGAAAACTGTAGGATTAATAGCTAATAGTGGCTACTAAATTGGCAAGGAAGACGTACTATCCCATCCTACTTTACATTCCCCTACATATTCCACCTCCTCGGGTTTGCCTTGTAGCTCATGTTTTTGCATTATTGCCTCACGGCAACAGCAATGTGGGTTTGATTCCTGACCCTGACTGCAGACATTACAATTACCAATAAATGGGATTAGATTTGTCCGTCTGTTTTAGACATTATATGTATATATACAGATATTATATTCACTGTGAACCTGAATAAGTTACAAATGTAAAAAGAAAATTAACCTTTAAGCTGCACTCATCAATATTTTTAGATTAACAGTGGAAAAAAATACTTTGTATCGTGAAAGGAGTTGCAGATAATTATCACGCAACTCTGCAGTTTTCCCTTTGGTTTTATGGTCCACAAATTTACTGTTTTAGTTCGACCTCACTGCTCTCACCAACTTTTGACCTGCAGCAGGCAGCTGTTCTCAGCTAAAAAGCTCTGATACACCTACTCTACTTTGCCTACCTGCCCAGCACTAAAGGACAGAAAAACACTAGCAACTGGCTGTTTGAACATGATGGCGAAATAGCTAAAAAACCAGATATTTCCCTCAGAAGTTGGTGGAGACCAAAAACAGAGCTAAAAGGAGTGTGAATACAGGACTTGCATTTATCAGGTGGACAGGAACACAACTCTAAATGGATGCTAATGTTGCCCGGTGTCTGTTGGATGTTAACGTGCTCACCATACCAACTTATTAAAGTGATTTATGTCAATGTTGTGTTTACAGCTTGCTGGTTTGGTTGACAAGTGGCTAAAAAAACATTTTATTGTTTACATTTTGGGAAATACCCAGATGGGCAGATAACAGATAGATATGAGAGTGGTATCTATCTGTTAAGTATAAGACTGAACCCAAATGATGATCATCTTAGCTTAGCAAAAAGACTGGAGGCAGGGGAAACGGCTTGCCTGGCTCTGTCCAAATTAAGGAAAAAGAAAAATCTGCCTACCAGCATTGCTAATGCTCACTAATGTTTGTTTAATCCATACACAAAATGTAAAAAACAGAAATTTAGCAGACATATTGTATCTATCTTCTCCTCTAACTCTGCAGGGAAAATTATTAAGCTTTTTTCTCAAAATGTCGGACTATCCAGTTAGCATATTTTGACACACATTTGAGCTAATTCTTTACTTTAAGTGCATATGAGAGGAAACATACAGATAAATTTAAATAAGAATGGTGGTTGAGATGTAAGAAAGGCGTAACAAGAAAAATGCATGAATAGAAGAACTCTGGGTGAGAAAGAGAGGAGATCAAGTAGAGACGAAAGCAAGTCAAGCAAGAATTGTTTTGGAGACAAAAGCAAATCAACAAAGGACCGTCTCAGAGACAAAAGCAAATCAAGCAAGGATTGTTCGAGTTCACTTCCATCTGGAGGTGCCAGTCTGTCAGTGTTCATTAGTCCTCAGCAGACCCCACCATACCAGCAGACCACCTGCTGGCCAACGAGACAACTCATGTTTGTCTGCATCTGCTGTATCTGTGTCCTTGGAAATCTATTCAAATGTTGTATCACTGAAGTGGAGAGCTGTCTGCATGTACAATGAAGGAACAGACAGTGCTTAGACTTCATTCAAAATTAATCAGAGGAAAGGGACTCTTTTACCCACAGTACTGAAGCAAAAAACACTCTGTAGTATCTAGTCCATAAATGAATGAATAATGAATAATCCATCAACAGTGTTGGGCATTACAATAATTTGATTACCTTTTTCAGTAACAAACAGTGTAAGGGATTACAATTTGAAATTCAGCAATTACATTACAGTAACTACTCCCAGTGATGCTCTGTTACTTTGATATTTGCAGGTTGTTTTTTTTTGCTCTCTTACTGGGAGTTTGATGGAGGGTTGATATCAGTTTGGTCTGTCTGTAATAAGTGGAGGTACTAAAACAGGAAGAATGCAACTTATGATAATTCAAAAGTTGCGTTATTCCCAACTTGTGTCTTCTTAGCTGGCTTCCTAATGTTAGCGGCAGGTATGCTGAAAATCAGGAGTCGCCGAGTTTTGTTTAAAGTTGGAGGGTGTGTGAACTGTGCAGCTGAGCTCGGGACTTTATAGAAGACTCCAAATTTTCGACTGCCTGCTTGTTAAACGACAATGTCTCGTTTTATATTTCCATGTGTTTTAAATACAAAAGAAACAACGTGTGGGTGTGGAGCGTTTGGAATTATTTAAAGGCACCTTTGGAGTTAGTCTGAAGATCGACAGTAAAGTAACAAGTACTTTAACGCATTACTTTTGCTGCTGATTAATTAGAAATGTAGTTACTTTTTCAATGTATAATGCAATGAACAATTGATTATAGTTTTCAAGTAACTTGGCCAACACTGGTCATCAACACTGTGGCACATGCAGCGACTCCATTTATTGATTCTGCCTCACCTTGTATTAGTCATCGCTGTCACTGGGAAAATTCAAATTCGACTGACTTTTCGATCAGCCTCAGGATTTATGAACAAAGAGACAGAGGGTAAGTGGAGTGGTGCTGCTCTCGGCCATGACCCTAACCACTTCTTAAACACCCGCCACCCATGCTCACACACACGCACACACACACGCGCACACACGTGCGCGTGCATACATAGCTACAATTGGTTATCGATTCCTTCCAGATCACATTCCCAATGAGGGCAGCCGCTGATGAAAGTAGCGCACACGTACACAAGCACATGCTCATGCTGGGCGAGTATGTAGGCACGCATTCACAAACACATCATTTCCTCAGTAGCATCTAATCACATTTCATATTTAATCACACAGCAAACTGCTTTAATTGGAAAATTGGCTCTTTTGACACTGCATGAAGAAGATAGAGAGCTAGAGGGAGGGATCGGCTGGCGTAAGATTAATTTCTTCCCCATAATACGATTTGTTGCCTTATTTCTCTCTTTTCTAATACTCGTGTGCACTGCTTCTCGTGTGAGCTTTGATCAGGAAGTGTAACGAGCCCTCACGATGTTCACGCTCTCCACACTGTGATATTTATATCTACCCATGGACAGTTTTAGAGAAGCTTCCCTTTAGGGCAAGAAAACAAAACAAAAAAAGAAAAAAATCTGTACATGCAGCATGCTGGGTTATTTCTCTCCCCTAGTGGAAGTTGAAACCTGCCAAACAGCTCTTGTGTGTCTTCAAACAGGGTTGGTTGGCCAGTGGAAAAGCACTTAAACAAATGAAAATGCGTTCCCTCACCCTACTGTTTGTTTGTGTGCTGACAGGGTCCATTAGTGCAGAGGCAGTTGACCATTAGTTTCCGCTAAATAGAATATAATGGTTCCTCTGGAAACCTCCCCAACAATTTGACCAATTTATGCCAGTGCTTCATGCTCTATTTACATACTGCGATTCATTTTCTTTCATATGTTTTCTTTTTGCTTATCCTTGTGAAATTAACTGCAGTATAATTATAGGGCAGATCAGATTAGCTCATTTAATGTGTGATCATTTACAATAGTATTGAGCCTCTCCAAGTTGCCTATTTTCGTCTGAATGATAATCTGTACTGTATCAGGTCACCGACTTCTTTATTACTTCTCTCTATTGCTTTTGTACTGTTTTGATGCACTTGTGTTTGGTTCAAATCCTCTTTGTTCCTCCAACTTCATCTTTGCGTGTTGCATCTCTCTCATCATGCCTTACTCCTATTTCCTCTCTCTCTCTCATTTGCTCTCTTTTCTGCTTCGACACCACCTGTAAACATTCTGAAGAGCTACAGCGAGCCCTGATTGAAAGCACACAACAAGGCGAGCAACAGTTCATGCATATCGAAGCAACAGCGATGGATGTGAAAAATAACCTTTTCATAATGATCTTATAAATCAGGATCTGCATCGGAACAATATATGAATGTGTTGCCGTTGTCATTTTACGCCTCTTTTTGTTGTTATACAATTTTCCACCATGTGCAGTGTTCTCTTACAGGTTTTGTTAACTCATGTCAATGTCAGTGTTAAGTTTTGACGTTGTCCCATTTTTTTCTTTGCTTGTTAGTTGCTTCAACTTGTTTTACACATAGATGTCTCACCTGCAAACAGATTAGAGATTTATCTCCCTTCACTAAAAAAAATAGTCTAAAACCAAACCAATAAAACAACTTAAAGACTGTATCTATTCATAGCTGCTACAGTATAATTCAGGTGTCTACTGACAGACTCAGCCAGGTGTTTTTCCACACTCTCCCTTGCCAGGAGCATGCTTTCGAAAGGTTATTAAAGCTGCTCTCTGATCGATGCAGAGAGCGCTGTGGGTAATGCAATGATCCAGCTGTACCCCCAATCTGCCTTTGGCCTCCCCAGAATGCACCCTCTCCTGCAGGAGGACTGCATGTTGGAAGGGTCAAGGGGTGAAGAAGGGCTGTTATCCATAAATCAGTGTATTTTAAAGTCAAGAGATGCTGTTATATGAGATAAATGGGGAACGTGATCAACATAAATCCGGAGCTCAAGAGATGAGTGTGTGTGTGTGTGATTGTATGTTTCCTGTATTCTTATTGGTCCAAAAAAAGCTGATCTAACAAAACCAGTTAACATGAAAACCTTTATAGGCTGTAAATCCCATGTATCACATTGTGTTTGTTGCCACAGAAATACAGTCCATGAGAAATGTGCTGCTGGCAGTGGGGAATCAAAAATGGAACATGTGGGACTTCAGTTCTGAATCACTGAACATCCTCATTTTCAGAAAAGTGCAGACTTTGTGCATCAGCTACTTTCCTGTGACTCCCCAAAAGCCATGTTCTCTTGCCATTTAGGTGTGCAGAAAATCACTCATTCAATATATCAAGTCTGAGCTCTGCACTGGCAACAATCACCCATACCTACACCGCCTCTGTCAGCACAGTACATTGGTCCTTTACAGGCCTAACCCATGTGCTGATAGCTAAAAATGTTCAGGGCGTGCGAGAACTGCTGACGTATCAGCCTGTAACAGCCACATTTCTTTATTGTAATTATGATAAAACTCCAATTTGAAACACCTGCTTGTTTATGCAGCTGATGAATGAGTTGGCTTTAATTAGTTCTTGAAATGACTGTTTCTGGTGTGTTTTGATACTGCAAAAAGCCACTTCAGAAATGAAAAGGCTGATAATAAATTTGATGCAATATGGCAACAGCGATGTGAGGTGTATGTTACGGCTGGAAAATTATTTTTCATTTATATTATCTGCCAAAAAACACAGTTCATGTCATCAATGTGGAGTCACGATTTCCTATGTACTTCATGTAATATAGCACCACATTTATAACATATTTTCATAGACTGTAAGAATGCACAGTGCTCTTATCTCCATTTGCTTCTCAAAGATAGTGAAGCAACAATTTCTGCAGGAGCTGACTCCTGGGCAAAATCTCTAGTAATGTGTTTACAATAGCTGCCAAGAAAGTACAAAGCCACAATCCAAACACTTACTACCAAGTGGGACCCACGTAAGGTCAATTACAATACATGAAAGTCAAACTGTGTTTTATTCTGCACCAGAGAGCTATAGAAGTGAAAGAAGAGAGTAAAAGAGACTGCTAAAATGGTAAATAGTGAATTGTGCTGCAGCACACCTTTTGTGTGACGTGGGTAGGCATGCATGTTTGCTGGAAAACGTTTGTTGGAATCCTACCGCACCTTGTGCAAACATTGCACATTTCGTGAGGCTGGCACCTCATGTCAATTTTTGAGAAATTAAATATTAAAATTCCAAGCATAGGCAGTGAATTCCCTTATAAAAAAAGCATTGGAACTTTTCTTTCAATAGCCCAGGAAAAGTTCATGCTCCCAGGAGGATGAAGCCTATTTAGCTAGTTTTGTTGAAGTGTAGTGTTTCAGTCTTGTTGATAGTTGTTATATGTGTATGTTCTGGTAAATTTATTTATATTACCTTTATTATATAAAACACGAAATTTTATATTCCTATTTATTTTTACTAAAAATAGTGTAAGTAATTTTCTGTTTTGAGGCATTTCATTTTTCGACATTTATTACCGCAGCTATCTGCCCTTAAAGTGTCGAAAGCTCCTGGTAAACACAACAAGGCAAACATGAATAACACTATCTATAATGATTCTAAGATTGTTTTAGGCTATCCCTCCACGATGGGCGCAAATCCAGCATACTGCGCTCGTAGACCACACACAACTGCACCGCTGCTGAAAAAAATCCTGGGGTAACACTGCACAGGGTAGCCAGCCGGCAGTTCAAAGGGACTACATTGGAGGCTGCGACTTGTGGTGTACATGTGTGAGGGCAGAGGCATACAGCAGCACTGATTGGACGTTTCCAGCTCTTAAGGGTTTGCAGAGACAGCAGTAAGAAGGCCCCACAGTGGTTAAACATGCCTGATTGCACACAGACAACTGGCTATTGGAACGGATCGATTAAGTGCAGCTGGAAAAAATTATACTGCCAACTCGTCTCTAATCTTCTCCTCCTCTGTCTTTCTCCTTCACACCCTCTTCTCTCCGCATCCATTTCCCTTTTTAACTTTCTCTCTCATTTATCTCCTTTCTGTCATTTATCCCTGGCACGGTTTTGTCTTCCAGTTTTGTCTACCACACAACATCCACCTGCTCTTCTCACAAACCTCAGCCATTCTCTGCACGCATTATCTCGCCCCTGCCCTGCTCCAAATTAATTCTCATTCATTTTAATAGGATAGATTAAGGAGAAATATATATGAGGATGGAATCTAGGACAAGACTTCTCTGATAATGTTACAGTAATAATATGCAGTAGCTCATATAGTGCGAGCACCAGTAACATTATTCACAATAACCCTTTCCATGCTAGTAGAGTCTTTGGTGGATGTCCTAGCTATCCTCTTTGCTGTAACCGAAGACCAGATCACATTAGACATTTGTCCGTTTGATTTGTTTCTCTTCGTGACAGTAACACAAATACTGAGTTGTAAGGTTTCTCATTAACCATGTCGCACCCACCAGAGTTTGTCTCGTGTCTCAAGTCCCATCTCTGTACCCCCCATCTCTGTAGAAGACATACTGAGTATCTCGATTGATGGCGCCTGGGCAGTAATTAGTGCAACGGTGTAACCTCACCCTCTGTGAAGGTTATTTCTGAAAGGGATCAGTGTTATGAAATCAAAAACCCGTCTCAAACCTATGTCAACCTGCCAATTTGTAAGCAGGTTGACAGAATCTTAGCTGGCACTTCTGTTTCCTCACAGCTTAGAAAACAACTTTTTCTATTGATTATTTATACAGTCAGGTGAATACTAGCAAGAAAAATCACATAAGGGTAAGAACTTATTCTTAATTTACCATTATGGTAATTAAAATATTATTGCCTGTTTATGAGTTATTATATCATTTATCATTTCAAGTTCATTACTTTTTCTTTTGTCCTAAAAGCTTGTGTTTAATTTTCTACATCAACAAAGATGCAGCGTTTCAAGCTGATTTGTTCGACAAAAGTGCCACTCACTTGTCTTCTGCAACAAATTGAATTGATGTACATTGCATATTGATGGAGATACGTACACAAAATCAAGCTTTTTATAAAGTAATGAATACATTTACATTTATAGCACAACAGCAGGACTCCATATATTAAAGAAATTGTTCATTTTGCTGAAAGCTAGATGAGAAGATAGATACCACTCTCATGTTTATACCCTAAATATGAAGCTAGAGCCAGCAGTTAGCTTAGCTTAGCTTAAAGACTGGAAGTATGGGAAACAGTTAGCCTTGCTCTGCCCAAAGTTCTTTTTTTAAATCCACCAACCAGCACCTCCTAAAATGTATTAATTGACACGTTATATCGTGTTTGTTTTATCCATACAAATACAAAAATGTAAAACTGACAAATAGAGAGTGGTATCAATCCTCTCATCCAACTCTCGACAAGAAAGCGAATAATAAAAATTTCCCAAAATGTTAAACTTGTATCTAAGTGTATGTTTGCAGTTGGTATTAATTTCATATTGTGTACATTTAGCATTAGCATTTTGTGTGGATCACTTTGTACTTTATTTCATCATACATTCTACCATTTGATTATAAGGAGGTGAACTGGTAAATCATTCAAACTTTATCCTAGATACTGAACACTTCTGGATTTACTGATAAACTAAAACTAAGCCCTGCAATTATTTATGACCATCTGTACAGCAAAACAATACAAAAAAAGAAGATAAATCATAACTTTGTAAAAGAGCTCTCATTTTGAAGCAGGAAGTATGCAAGGCTGAGTCCTGCAGCTGTGTCGCCAATTTCAAATACACCAGAGCCCACAGAGGCCTGATGGAACATAATGAGATTGGTCTGTTTGCATACTTTCATATTTTCTGCCTGTTTTCAGTTCTTAGATTTGTTTGAGGTCAATAGATTATGATGCATTATTGGACTTTCTGACTAATTCTTACTTCTCCTATTCCTGAGCTATTTCCAGTAGAAAGTTTTTCCACCAGTGTCAATGTTCTACTAAAAAGTGAGGTGACAAAAAATGCAATTTAGTTTTGTAGTGAAGCCACAGTGGCTGCAGTAAACCTCAGCAGGGCAACAAATCACTTTGCTACACTACATTAATGGCACCTCTGACTGCCAAAAAAATTCAGACCCCGTGTCTTTTAAGTTAATTGGTGTTGAGTAGCAGATGATTACTTCATATAAGAGACATGCAGGAGTCACTGCTCTTAAATAGAGCACTGTGTCTCAGTTATGTCTAAAAGGCCAGTTGTCACCCGGTTTAATACCATACCTTATGTGCTTATTTCGCCGGTGGAGCAGAGCACTGATAAATGGTTTAAATTATAGTTACGCACACAAGAGCAGAGAGTTTTGAATTTGATCAGATTTTCCCACTGTGGAGTTTACACCATGTGTATTCAGCATTGGAGTCTGACAGATGGAGCGGTGTAATAAATTGATTGTAATATTTGGATGTCTGCTACCAATTAGAGTTGGATTCATTCATTTTTCCAAAACGACAGATGTTTTAGGTTTAGGGTTAATGAAATTCACGTCTCTCAGTTAATTTCTCTGTTAAACAATTATTTTTCTGATATTACTCATTTATTCAAGTGTTTTCTCATTCATTAGCTTCATCACTCCTGCAATTTGATTTATTGGTACAAACCTCACTGGTGTAAGTGGTTGAAATGAGTTGAAGACTGACAAGATTTGGATATTTTTGTTCAGGATTGTAATTCAAATCAATGCATCTTTCTTTTCCTCCACTAGCCACGTTGGTGATGTGGCTCTAGGGATGTCGCCCGTCGGCGGCCCAGACTGAAATATCGTAACGACTATTGGATGGAGTGCCGTGAAATTTAATACAGACATTCGTGGTCCTAAGATGATTAATCCTACTGACTTTGATGATCCTCTGACTTTCCCTCTAGTGCCGACATGAGGTTGACATTTGTGGTTTTGGGTGAAACTTCTCAACAACTATAGGATGGATTGTCATGAAATTTGGTACAGACATTCCTGTCCCTTTATGGATGAATGGCATGACCATTGATGATCCCCTGACTTTTCATCCAGCCCCATCATCAGGTCAAATTATGATTCGTCCAATAGTTTGGTTTCTAGCCGTATACCAGCAAAACTAATGATATCCCATGCTATAGTTTGTGCTTTGTACTAATTAGCAAATGTTCGTATGCTAACACGCTAAACGAAGATGGTGAACATACTAGACATTATACCTGCTAAACATCAACATGTTAGCATTTTTGTTGTGAGCAAGTTAGGAAGCTGATGTTAGCATTTAGCTCGAAGCTCAACTTGAGCCAAAATACAACCTCAGAGAGTTGCTAGCATGGCTGTAGACTAATAGGCTTGTCTTAGATCACCTCAGCGTACCTACAATATAATCCAAAAATGTAGAGTCACATCAAAAACTGTTGTGTAAAAGTATTACCTCTGTCTCTTGGTGCCAGACTTATGTACTCTGATTACTGGAAAAATAGGAGACAGCGAAGACATTTCCACAACAATTTTCCCAAGAATCATGTTATACTGTGGTATCGATCAGCCAGTCCGAGATTACCACTTTGCCATGCCTCTACCCTTGCAAAGCTACAGATCAATAGCGCTGAGGAACCAGATAAAGATAGTCCACACTATCACAATGCCGAATTGAGCACAATCTAAAAATGTTGTGAGGAAATAGCAACGGGGCATTCCCTGTGGTTGAAATAAAGGAAACAGAAACCTAATCCTCCACTGAGCCACAAAAAGACAAAAGATTCGGAGCAGTCTATCTGAGAGGCTTTGATTCTTTTTCTAAAAGAAATGTGAGTATGAAGCAGAGGCATCATGTTTGATTTAATCTACTAATAAGGTTCATTTAAAGAAAAACCGTGTTTTTATCTGTTGTTAACTGATATAATCCATCCAACAATTTTTTAGAAATGTATAAACTGCGTTGCAGTTGCAGGAAAACCTTGAACAAAAATGTCTTTAAAGCTAAAATAGGCCAAAAACTGGAAATAAAAATTTCTCTCAGTCGATGTTAATCTTGTGCATAGGACCAAGCCCTTTGCATCTCATTTGTGTGTGGAAAAAATGGCAAAAGAAAGACTTGAGCAAATGCAACCTCTTGACTCTGTAACAAAGTGGAAAAATATTGCGTTTAACTAGTTTCAAAACCTGGGCACATAAAAAACCAGGCACAGAACAGTATCTGCGAGCAGAAAAGCATCCTCGGAAGGGAGCATTTTTCAGTTTTGCGTGCACAAACTCGGTCCTGTGAGCATGGGGCTGTGATGAGCACGAGTTTGACCCTCCGTACGAGCTCTCAGCTGCTCGACACTCGCTCACTCGACAACTTGACTTTTGAGACCCTGCAGGCGGGGACAGTGGCTGATGTCCCTGTTCCTTTGATTGGTCGCTTTCAACACCCGCTGTCTCTGGCCTGTCTCTTACCCTCTAAACCTTTTTTTTTGCAGCAGAATCGTCAAGAAGAAGATGTCGGAGAAACACAAGTGATGTGAGGAACAGCCACCTCTACAATGCCCTTAACAGAGGTAAATCGTGCATAAACAAAATTTAACTTAGGCTATTTGTGTAGATAGCCGTGGCATAGATCACCAATCGGAGGAGCGGAGTCATCACTGTCCCCACCTCCAAAGTCTCAAAAGTCAACATACTAGCGAGGGATGAGCAGTTGGGAGTGCGTAGGGAGGGTGGAGCTCGTGCTCATCAGTGCCCAGTGCTTGCGGGACCGCATTTGTGCATGCGGAGCAGAAATGCTCCCTCGTGAGGAGGTTTTTCCGCTCACAGATATTCTGCGCGCTCCTTTCACGTGCACGCACCTGGTTACATGTGCGTAGGATTTAAGACTAATTAAACGCCATAGGAAAAAGGCATAATCATGACATACTTCTTGAGGATGCAGATTGATGATTCTCCTGTTCCCAAATGCCAACTTTATGCAGATGATCCACACCAACTCTAAATTTTTCAACATCCCTTCTCCCACCCCATCCCAGTTTCAAAGAATCTGTCAAATGCGCGTATAAACCATATGCTTGCATAATTGGACCTGGAGTCTGATTTAAGTGGGGCGGTTCTAGCTGGTCCATCTTTATCCTTGGCTCTGAGACAGAACATCAGGTTCATACTGGGTTATATGTAGACTCTCTGTGGTCTCAGAAGAGTTCCTCTCAGGGAGTGAACTGCTGAGTGATGAATAAAAGCACCAGCATGATTCGCAGTCAGTGCTGTTTCCATGGCTCAGATTAAAACGATAAGGTCGAGCAGCTTTGAGAAAATCTCATCATTAGTCCTCTCACAGGCCAGGATTTAATTATCTACACATCCAAATCGTCCGCTTCCCCCTTCTCAGCAGATTATTCTGCTCCTTGAGGATCATAACCATGATGCCTTTCCCCTCTTTCCTGCATGGTAAAACAGCAAAATAAGGATGTCCTCTTTGTGTATATGTGTGTGTATGTGTGTGGCTCCCCGCATATTCATCTTGTTTCATTTTCCTTGATTGGAAGACGGTCGGATAGCTCGGGTGATGAATAGGTGTGTGTGCAGCTTGTGAGTCGGTACTTGTGCTTGCGTGCATGTACAAGTGTGTTAGGAAGCTCTAGAAATAGGTTCATGTAAAATTAATCCTCAGACGGAAAATTGACCCAGATGTAGAAGAAGCTCATTGTGCCTAACTACATCAAATGGCCCATGACAAAGACAGAGTGTAACGCTGACAAGAGGAGCTAAACAGGGCTTGCTGATTAAGAACTAACAAAAAAAAGAAAAGGAGGACGCAAGAAAAACAGAGGCGAGGAGGAGGGGTGTCAGTGGAGAGCTGAAGAGAGAAGAGGTAGAAAGTGAAGAGAGAGGGGAGCTTATATCTCCTCAGAGAGCATTGTAATGCAGCAGCTTTATGTCTTCATGTTGATCACATTGACTCTGGTGGGATCTCATTAGCTCAAGGCAGACAACTGTGTTCAGCGATGTATTGCTTAGTAGGGAAATACACAAGTAATAGTGCAATAACATTCGCTCGTGGCTACAACTATAAATGCTAAGTTGACTACACCGTTAATCTTTTCTACCTATGAAGTCATTTACTGGCAGAGTGAGAATATTCGCCGAAGAAGATTTTCAAGGTTGATTAATTGTTATGATGAGGATAAAAGACGTTTACACTTTTCATATCAAGTTTATCTGGCTAAAATCCAGAATCTTTTATTTACTTGTAGTCACATATGTTATATGCATCACTACTGTCCAGAGCACAAAAGGAGTCGGCCCCATTAACATCCAGAGGGTGGGTGAAACTGTTTGGTAACTGCAAAAAAATGCCTGTGTTATTTAGTAGTTATCAATAACAGCTAACAAATACCACAAAAGTCATTTTTGTAGATTGTGCGCTATGATCTGGAAACAAGGCAACATTGCTAAGTGTTTAACAGTGTTCAACACGGAACTGGCCACCTCCAACACCTGATTAAGAAGAATCAGCGATCTGGTTCTTGGATTGTTGGACAGGTTTCTGGTTTCTGGAATATACAACTTTTGGGTCAGCAGTCTTGCAGTTTGAGGTTTTCCCTTTGCAGTTTTCCCGTATTTATGTTGTCAAAAGATCTATTGCAAACTGTAGTGAGCTTGTCCACACTAGACTTTAGCGTCCCGCTGCACTGGACTCCACAGGGTTGAAAGGATTTTTGGATGGTGGACACAGCATATTTCAGCATATAGTGTATGTGTGTATACCCACACACACACACACACACACACACACACACACACACACACGCACACACACACACACACACACACACACACTTTTCTTACATATTTTGTGAGGACATTCAGTGACATAATGCATTCCCTAGCCCCTTACCCATCAAACAGCCCTCAGGCCAAAATGTCCTCACAACAACGGTAATGAGGACACAAAACCACAGAAAGACATGTACACACACACACACACACACACACAGACAACTGACGGATGGCAGGCTTATTGCCAGCAGAGATTTTGGTATCAAAGCCTGTCACATACCTATTAACTCTATGTCTGTCATCACTCATCGGACCCCATTCCATTTGAACCCGAGCAACACGATAGCTTGTCTCGGTGACGAGCAGCAGGGTGACTGACTGGTGGATTGTGGTCTAAATGGAGGTCAGTGCTATGGTGAAAAACCAGCTTGAGGCTATGAGCTGAAGGGTTACGACTCAGTTACTTTATCATCTCACTTGCTATTGTTCTCATGCATGGAGAGTTTAAGTGTGGTAGATCAATAATTAGCATATAGATGTAAGAGTGGTGTCGAGCTTCTCATTTCCCAAAATGTTGAACTGTTCGTTTGAAACAAAATACGGTATCATTTAGCTATTTTGTAACACTGTTGCAGTGCCCGTTCAAAACATGCTTGTTATCTCATTAATAGTTTAATATTTTATTCAATCATATAATCATCATTATCTAACTTCCACGTCTCTGCTGTGTTATGATATTAATGATAATAATAATAGACCCTATTTGTGAGACACCTCGTCATTAAATACTGGACCGTAAATTCAGAAAGACTGCTGTGACACATACACTCACTTGCCAAATTATTAGGTACACCTTGATAAAACTAATGCAGTATAAAACAAGGCCTGCAGAAAAATCCTCCCTTAATGTGGATTATAATGTTCAGTTTTTATTGAATCTGTTTGAAAGAGGTGTTGATTTATTTTAATTGTCAGTTTTGGAGGCTGTAATTTGCGGGGCTGTTGAAATTTACTGGGTTATATTGAGAGGTGTTCCTAATATTTTTTCCATCCCATTGATATAAAAAAATATTAGAACACAGTTTTATCTATGCGTACCTAATAAACTGGTAAGTGAGTGTAGATTACTTTAATCACTGTGTGTCACAGTAACCCTTTCCCTGAACTGGAGAATAAGTACTGTCGCCGGAGAGCGTGACTTGCAACTTGAAATGGGTATCACATGGATTTATTTAATTACTAGAGTAATAGTCAGTTATGAAAATCACTGGAAAATGCATTTTTGCATCAGTGGGAAAAAAATTTGATATGATATAACATTAGTATAAGCCATGTTTTCACTCATACATGGCCGCTAAAGGAAACAGAAAATATACAGCGGCTGAATAACAACATTATGCTACCATTACAGCAGCAGTGCATAAATTACTTGTTCCGCCTGTTAATAATCATTATATATGATGGTTGAGTGGGGATAAAGAGTAAACGGCGCTGTCTTGCTCTCGCTGCGTCTTCAACACAGCACTCCGGACGCTTTCTGTCCAAGTGATCGTGCATAGCAGCTTTACTGCTGTGATGAGCCATTTCCAATTTGCAGAGCTTGGGTCTCTGTCTAAAATAGTCCCCACGCTGTAGATGACCCTGTGTGAGGTTTTGGTAGCTGCAGCTTATTTTCCGGCGAATCTGTGCTTCGACCGGGCGCAGCCATCTTTGAGACAAGCTATCTTCTAATCCATGACCTTGGTTACATGGGTGCGTCGCCCCAGCCCTAACAGACGGTTGTTTAATATTTCTCTTTTTATGTTTCTCGAGAACTGCTCACCCAAAAACCTTCACAGTCGACACTGCACTTCCTGGAGAATTTCCAACAATGTTTGAAGTCGATCGGATGAGCCCTTGTCGAGAAAATCGAAGGACAGGCAGACACACAGGATGTGGTGTGATGAACTCTATATCTCCCCTCTACATACTTTTTCTTTACCTGTCAAATGTCACCATTGTTCTCCTCTCTATTGTTTCCCCTCCCTTATCTGCTTTACCGCTTTCTCTCACCCCCTCTGTGTTTTTCACAGAGGTGTAGCCATGTGGATTCATGCAAGACTCTTTCATTGCACCAGAGAAGTGGCTGCCGTACTGAGATATTGAAGGTCGTCTGAGAGTGGTTGTAGGTGCAGAGACCAGCGGAGGCCAGACAAGGACACAGATTCACTCATGTACTGCTCTTGATAATACCCTATAAGCTGCCCACTAGACACACACACACACACATACATACAGATGTGTTTTCTCATAGTGCTCAACACACCATGCCACCCAGTATCAGCCTTTATCACAGTGTGGTGAAGGACAGGATCAAAGACACAAATAGCCAACCTCAGGCAGGAGTGTACGCACTTATACACACACACAGCGACTCGCACATACCCTCTGAGTAATCTGATACAGTCATCTGTAGTGATGTATTTGGACCAGGTCCTGTGAGGTCAGCCGTGGTTCCCTGTACAGTGATGAAGGGTACAGCAACGGACTGTTCACAGCTCAACATTTACTGAGCACTGTCAACCTTCATTTATCTCCTTGTGTGTCTCAGCGCATTTAATAGCATAAGAGCAAAAACTGGGAAAGTGACAGATTGATGTTGTCGGTCATTTGGAAACACACACATCTTTGACCTTATACGCATTGCTGTTACCAGAATTTACTAGAGACAGCCGCCTGTCCAGAGGCGTCTGTGAGGATTCTTATTTGGTGGATTTCATTTTAGCTTATTTTGATTTATTTACTAACATTCTTCAATCCTCAGCAGGAATACCAAACAGCCTGCAGCCTTCCTTCTTTCCTTCTGCAGCCTTCTTTCTATTTCCAGCCTACTGTGAAATACCCAGTAGTCCAGGTGGTCAGTTTGCCTCTGAACCACGTTAGCTCTCAGTACCAGCATGCTCAGTCTCTTATTTTCATTGCCAGTTTCAGAAAATGTCTAATGTGTGCTGTCATCACGAACACCCAAGTTGTTGTAAAATATCTGGAGCACAACGTTACACAGATAGGTAGCTAAAATGCTTATCCTCATTTGCAATTGCTGCTGAGAACACAAGTCTGGAGATGATTACCACACTGACTTTGCACTTGGAAAACAGAAAGGGGAGGCGGTATAATTTCATTGTCGGTTCTGCTTTGTATTGATAGTCACTAAAACAAATCAAATGGAAATTGTGCAAAGTAATGATACAAAAATAAGACAAGGTGAGAAGTTGTTTTAAATGTGCTTTATAGATAAATTTATTTTGACTATGAGAGAGTAACCGTGCCTTACTCACATCTCCATACACATACCTGCAAACTCAAGTGGGTGGAAAAAAAGGGACAGTACTAGTTTTAATTTTGTCAGCTATTTTTAGAGTTAGTGTTAGTCCTGAGATAAAAAGTCCATGTTAGTTTTAGTCACATTAAGTCAACTTCCTCCTTTTTATTTTTAGTCAATCTTTAGTCGACTAAAACTCTGGACATTTTAGTCTTGTCTTAGACAAAGAAAACCATAAACATTTTAGTTTGAGTTGATGAAAACACTTGATATTTAAGTCTAGTTTTAGTCGAGACCAAGAATGAGCATAAAGAGGGCATAATTGTTGGATTTCCTTTTTCAGAAAGTTCAGAAAATTGTTGAAAGCATCCCTAAGACCCTTTATTCTACCGCGGGACAGGGGGGGCATTGTTAGATGATTCAGGAAGCAGTAGGAGTCAGTGGACGGCTCAAGAAAGATCAAGGAGGCCATCCTTCATGAGATAACAACTGAACCATCTCCATAACAACTGAGCATACGCCCTCTGCTGAGGTCAACAGTGAGCCTTCGAGCTTGACCTGAACTTTGTTTTAAGCATACTGAGAGCTTTATAATGCAGGATGGATGGATGGATGGATGGAGTCACTACTCATTACCCCAACCAGCAGAAAGTAGACTCTTCTTTGTAAATCATCACTCGAACGATCGATCAAATTCTAGAATCCCTTGTTCGTTTTTTGTCATCAG
Source organism: Xiphias gladius (assembly GCF_016859285.1). Classification (NCBI taxonomy): domain Eukaryota; kingdom Metazoa; phylum Chordata; class Actinopteri; order Istiophoriformes; family Xiphiidae; genus Xiphias; species Xiphias gladius. The sequence continues at coordinate 19,621,771 of NC_053419.1, read as the reverse complement.
TGCTGTGAATGCACCACATTTGCATTTTGTGTCTGGTCAATGAGACGCATTCTTTCGAACCTTTGCATATCTTATTGGTATAATGTCTACGGCACGGCTGGCTTTTCTCTTGATAACGCACTAATGAGCAAACTCTCTGCATCGCTGTCTGGCTGCCAGAGATGAGGATGTTCGGAAGCTGAGCTCAATAGAGAGTAAACACTTCTAAAGAAAGTGCATCAAATGGGGGGTCTTTGAACCCTAAAGTCACATCCAGAAACTACATTAATAAGAAATGCACCATAGAACCATAAATAAATAAGACTGCTTTTCTTTTTCAATATTCTCATGTGTTCTCATTTTCATCATTAACCGGCAATGTGTGTTATGTCTGGGAAACACACACAGTATCTATTCTCCGGTCTTCTGCATTGTGCAATAGTGGGAACTCACACCACGGCCGACTCTCAAACTTCAGTGAAGAAAATGAAAGGGAATCTGACACCTCGACTGTTAGGTGTGGCTGCTAGGAGGTGTGTAAAAATGAAGGTTTCACCCCGAGTTGTGAAAATACGTGCCTATAGAAGGATGAGTCACTGCGGAGGACACAGACAGAGAAGAAAAGAAGGGAAAAAAGAGCAAATAGACGGAGAGAGATTGAGTGTGTTTGTCTTGAAGTGAGTAGGATTAGCTGGCGAACCAGCTCCACTGGGGTTTGACTCTGACGTTTTTTGTAACACATTATACACACTCAGGTGGTGGAGACGAGTCAGGAAGTGATAGCAGCAAACACTTTAAAGGACCATCAGCCTCAAGTAGTAACCCCCTAATTCTTTACACTGGCATTTTCTACTCGCTCCAATTCCCTCCATAGCCAATATTGGGCGCATTACTTAACCAATTACTGATTTCCAGGGGTGTGTATCTCTTTCTCTCTAATAGCCGTATCAATTTTTTAAAGATCTGTGGTTGTGTATTCAAGCAGCTGAATCTCTGACTCTTGTGCTGCCTTTCAGATAATTATTGGTTGGTTGGATACATATCCCTACTTATTTAAAAAGCGATTACATTCATTTACTAATTATTCAACGGCAAAAGTAATTAGTTCCACTACTTCTACCTTCTACCATCAATGGTGCAATTTCTAAAGCCTCCACATCCATGTGTAATTGAATTTTAATATTATGATATTAATAATATATTAAGACACTGTGACTTACCATCTAGCCATCCTACAATCAAGAGGTATTTCATGGCTAATCTCGGCTTAGCCCTGGTGACTGATCATGTACAGCACTCGAGAGAAGTCCCCTCCTCAACCTAGCAGCCTAATGTAGGCCAAGCTACCAGCCGCTAAGTGGTAGCTCAGGAGATTCAAGTTGAAAACAAGACTTCAATTTGGAGCTACAGGGAGGCGCATTTCTAAAGGTTAACCGCCGCCTCGTGCCTAACACTCAAGTCAAACTCCTGGTGAGACAGCAAACGAGTCGACCTCCAAATTGGCAAAGTAATGGAGCATTACTAGGATTATAACTGTGATATTATTACTAAATTTGCTGAAAAAAGTAATCACATTACGGTAACACGTTACCAAATGATGTGTTACTGCCTAACACCGTCCATGATAATAGTAATTGTTCATATCCTGGTATTGTCTCTAACTGTAATTGGTGAAGGTAATTTGTTGTGGAAAATGTGTCACAGTCAAGTTAATAATTTATGCCACTGAATAAAAAGAAATCAGAATCTGGGGAGCGCCGGTTATTTTTCCTGTGTGGAGCTGTGCTCTGTATGACAGCCGGACCTGCCGTAGTGTAATGTGAAAGCAATGCCACACCACAGATGTAACTGGAACTCACACCAGGAGTCCAGCATGCAGCAATTCAACCAACAGGAGGGAAGCAAGACAAATATCAGTCGTGTTTCAGCACCTTAAATGGCTAATATTCGTCTTGTGTTACTTGTTGTTCCTTCGAATTGAATGTTGTGATTGTGTGTTTGAGTTGCGCTCTCTGGGGGTGGAAATCAATGACAAATCGAGAGGGGGAGAGCAACAAGTAGAGGTGTCCAAACTCCAAGTGATACTTTTCAAGAAGCTGCAACAGTGAACATTTATTTTAAAAACAATTCTGTGTAGCAACGCATGCACTCGCACTTCTCCTCATACTTAATTAGGTAGCCTTTTGCATAATTCATGTTCAATTTGTGATTGATTAAGATCTGTAAAATAATCTAGTACTACAGTTATTATAATGTTGTGTTAATTTATGTAAATAATAATAGAGTGTCTGTGCTATGTAAACATGTGTATTTCCTGTAATTAAACAGAGTAATTAAAACATCTTTGAAGGTCCAGTTGGAATAAAATGTATTTTCTCAAGGCCTCATGAACTTCATGCTAAGGTTATGATTTTGAATCGCTACAACCGCTTTAATCAACCCTGTCTTCAAAAAAATGTTTATATACTAATTTACAACAGCAAAAAATTTTTGAAAGATACATTTTAACAACATAATAAGGAAAAAAAATGATGAACATAACTGCAAAAGAGGCAATATGCATACAATATCCCATCATAGCAGCGAAATCATGCTTTCCTTTTTTACGGACATGTTAACTGTCCACTTGGTTGAGGTCAGGGAAGATCATCGCCTTTGTCGAAATGATCTCAAATTCACTGAGATAGTCTCGTTTTTCGGTGTGTGAGTCGAAAAAGCCCTGCCGGTCGGTCCTGTCATTCTGTCCACTACAAGAAAAACTGAAGCTGTACGTTGAAAATGCAGAATGTCTCACAGGTCAGTCCAATCTCACAGAAAGCTGCAACATCACCAGGATCAACGCCAACAGGATGTCTAATAATAAGGAGGCAAAGTCCATAATCATACCAGGTTTAGACCCTTTTTACAATACAGCTTTCAACAATTCATATTGATGATCTATAATACTCGCAATAGTGAGGCTTTACTCATTGTTTCCAAAAGTTTAAATTGCAAGTGGAGGTGAGACAATAAAAAGGGCATTTTGGGGTTTTTTTTTTTGTGAAGCTTAACTGGCAATGACCTCCAAAATGTTGACATACTGTATACTAACTGCAAAACAGTACATTATAAACTGCAAAGAGGAACTGCCAATAGCTTCTGCGGTTATTCGCTTATTATCATTTTTGCCCACATCTAAGTGACTTCAAACCATGGCAACGTTTATTTCCTGTTTACATCTCCCACAGCATTATGGCCGGGACCATAGTTCTAAAACTTAAAGCATGATTATCCCCCAAATCGAAGTAAGGCATAGAGTATTAAGAGGCGTGACAAAATCCATTAATATTACCTGTATTAATGTGTTGGTAGAGCAGATGGGTGTGTGTGTGTGTGTGTGTGTGTGTGTGTTTGTGGGCCCCCCAAAGTCTTAAAGATCCCTCACCTGTCCACCAGGCATCCTCAGTGTGTTCTCCTGCCCCGCACACCTGTTGCTCGTCACCATCATCGGTCCTTCCGACCTGCTACCTGCATCAGCAGCTGTGCTGCATTTACTCATCATCAGCCGGTGCATTCAAACCATTTCAACCCCGCCCGCTGCCATCGCGCTCTCCTTCAGTCTGGCGTCTGTGTCTGTGTCTGGCTTCTGCACGCGCCTGTATCACTGGCAGCGTGTGGTGCGCGAGAGATGCCGTTTCAGGCTGCCTTGTTTGATTTGTGCCTCCGTTCGATCCTTCACAGTTGTCATGGCAGAGCAGCTTGATGAGTCTCTTGAGGGCAGAACAAAAAAAAAAAAAAAAACCCCAACCAGAGAACAAGGTTTAACTAGTTTAATCAGCTAATAGACCACACATTTTGAGTTTTGCTCCAGTATAATAATTTGAATGGTTGCTGGTTTGTAACAATTAAGAGTTTTATGACGTTACCTATGAGGTCTGACAGTGGCCTCAGGATGCGATGTTTGTGTCACTCTGATAAAGACCTAGATCGGTGTAAATGAGCCCCCATTAAAAGACGGGGAATGTGACTTTTTATTACACAGACTGAGGATAAACCACATGCCGACACCTTGGTTATAATGTGCCGGTGCTTAGTGTGTGATTAAATTTAAAGACTAGAATCCATGAGTAAACACTTCAGAGGAGGATAGCTATACTGTTAAATGCTTGCTTTTCCCTGCCCAACCAGCTGGTTTAAAAAATGTTAAAAATAAATATTGGAGTGCTAAACAAACAGAGAGACAAAATATTAGTGACTCTGGTGTGTAAATCAATCAATATGATGCAATTAGGCTGCTCTCCTATGGATTAGCTATCATCTGAGCAGTGACAGCCAGTAGATATAAGCTGAGCAAGGCAGGCTTCAAAGCACTGGCACGTGGTCACCAGTCTGTGACCTGACGTAATTAAATTCTCCACGTCGGTCCGAGACTCAACTCCTGACTCGAGCGTTAATATTCATCGTCTTCACTCTAGTTCAGCTACAAACACCAGCTCGGTCAATAAACAAAACTACCCTGATAGATTAAAAAAACAAAAACCGAAATCAAAAAACAGACCTAACATCGAAGCCAACGTTGCCTGAGCCATTTTAGTTTTTGTCCTGGTCCAGAGTAAAATGTGATTTGTACACTGTCTTAGTTTCACTGCGTATTTATTGACTTTACTTGTCTTGCTCTTTAGACAGGGCTTTATGAAAATTTAATCCGGCTTGGCTAGTGCTGGAGGGAGGAATAGAAATGGCATAGACGACGCCAGAGACATCATTTTTACTTGTACTTGCGTGCAAGTTGTAGCCACAAAATGTCTTTCATATTTTATTGCCCTTGCAAAAATTTATATAAGATAAAAAAGAAAAAGATAAAATATTAAAATATACTCCTGTCTGGCATTCCTTTTATCCACTGTAGCATCACTGCATTTTTATAGGAGGGGCACAATGAATTCAGAGATTCTTCTTCATCTTCTTCTTCAAATAAGTGTATATACAACTGATATAAATGTTATCATCTTCATTTATATCATGTGGCAAATAATAATTCTGATTAAATTGGTTTATCATGAGTTCCATAGTGTTAGAATACCAGCAAATTGCTGCATTATAACTAATCCAGTAGTCAGGTCAGAGAACTGACACTTTTTTATTTTGATACGAAAATGTTTGAAAAAAAAAAAAGAAAACTGCCCTTTCTAATGTCAACAACGAACCTTTTAAAATCAGTACATAATGTCTTATTTCTATCTTTACTACAAAGAGTGGTGTATTTTACCCTGTAAGCCCCCAGAACCTCCACCAATAAAAAAAAAAAAGAAAGAAAAGGCTTGTGTGTTGCCTGAGAGGCAAAATCCAGGTCAATCCATAAATCGTCACCACTGCTAGTGAAGATTAAATGCTGTGAGTGCACAGTAATAACTGAAGGTGACTCAGATGAGCATTTTAACGTTTTGGTCAAGTCAGGACAGTTAGAAAAACACAGTTTAGCGGTCTTTTGGTAAAAGAATCCAACTGGAGCAGTGAAAGTGACGAAGAGACAAAAATAGGATTTTTGAAAAGTGAGGGGGACAATAAATATTTGCCAGATTAATAAACTCATTTTTCAAACTGGGCTAATTTTCCTCACTAACAAGATTCTGGTTATCTGTAATGTAAATTGTTTTGAGAATGAAAATTTGAGCTAGTGCCCAAACATTTGCCATACAGCTGATAGATATTTGATCGTCTCCTTCCCTTTTCCTGTCTGTGCTCGAGTTCCTACACACTTCCTTGCTTTCTGTGATATGCAGAGCTATGACAGGTATCAAAGTAGAGTACCTTGTCTGAACATGACTATATAGGAAACGTGTCTGTTTCAAGTCAGTAAGTGGGTCTGGGATTTTGCTGATCCGTCACTCCTCTCTGAATTCAGAACATGTCTGGCTTGTACGTTGTTACTGCCACGGTGCCTCTGTAACTCACTAAAGGGAGTGACAGACACAGACTAGAATCTAAAAGCCAAAGCTAACATAGATGTAGAAGAGCAAAGCTAAACTAACACAGGTACCGTACATCAGCACAAAGGCAAAAGATACCCTGGGCGTCACAATAATGGATTTTATAACATTGCATTAATAGTATATGCGCTATTTTTAGTTTGGCCCTTTTTAGTTATTGAGTACTTCTTGTTACTGTAGTAGTACCAGAGATTAAGGATTTCTTCTTCGCCTCTATCAGCTTTGCCCAACTGGTTTTGGGCAGCCTGTCCCATTTTCTTGCTCCCTGTGAACTCTGATCTTCACTGAGATCTCAGATTTAAGTCCAAGCTTTGGATGGACCCCTCAAGGATGTTGAGGGATTTTTTTTTTTTTCTGAAGCCATTCCAGCATTGTCTGGGCTTGTGTGCTTCCGATGTTTCTCTGTGTTTGGCCCTGTCCATTGTGGCCATCATCCCCACCTTTCCAGGTCCCTGCTGCTGAAAAGTCCCCTTGCTTCACTAATCGACAATATCTGCTTTTCATCCGATGACGAAGAATTACACGTTGCATTTTTGTCACCTCTGACTGGGCAGTCTTTTTCTCTTCACTCTGGGATGCCTCAGAGTGGCACTTGGCAAACTCCACGTGGGATCTCCTATCTTTTTACTGTGTACTGTGTGTCTGACTTTCTGTAACCCACTCTACTATAAAGACCAGATTGATGGAGCGCTGCAGACATGGCTGTCCTTTTTTGCAGGTTCTCCCACCTCTGCAGAGCAACTCTGCAACAGAGAGAAGCTCTGGAGTAACAAATCTGTTCTTGGTCATCTCCCTGACCAAGGCCTAACTTGTCCTGAATTTGGCCAGATAGTCACTTCTACTATGCAAAAATGGAGCACACTGTTGTCCTAAGACTTTTGATAATTTTGTTTTAATTTAGATTTAGTTTAGTTTAGTTTAGTATCCAACCTTGTATTCACACAGTACATCAAAATAATCTTGGAGGTCAGGAGATGTGCATGCATTTGTTTTTGGCCTTACGTTTAGTATGAGCATCGAGAGCTTTTACGAATAGATATGCACCTTTCTAAATTAATTAATGTTCCAAACTCAAAAAAAAAAAACTACTACTACTCTAAATGCTCCCACAAATCCTTAGCAATCAAAAAATTGATTGAAATGCTTTGTGTTATTTTCTTTCTATCCTCGAAATGTTCATTGGAGTGGTCGGGGGATCTGAACAGGTTAAGTTGTTGGAAACAGGATGTGTCGGAGTTAATCTGTGGCAAATTGATTCACTTATTCACTCAACTTGATTTAGAGAGGTGCGCCGCTATCCATAAATTGATCAGCTTTGTCTGACTGCCCTAATGAGTCGCTGAAATTAGCAAGTAAAAGTTGTGTCTAATGAACACATGGACATGCCAACTTCTACCATATCACCAATTCTGATTTTGAGACTGAGTGCAGTTTGGTAACTTCAGGATTATATCTTTGAGTCGATGATGATGATGAGGATGATGAGGATGATGATGGTGATCTTGAATCAAAGTATAAAATCTTTGTGGGGTTGAAATAAAGTGGGTTGACTTTTATTGGTGGAAGCATCATGTATCTTCTTGATGAGTGACTTTTAGACTTGTTCTAGGGATTCACAAACTAAATGGCATCTGACCTTATGAAGCTCTGTCATATTCTCAGATTCCCATTCAATAAACTTTGAAGTAGGTTCTGAATGACACAGCGTGATATGAGGGGGGGGGGGGGATCTGGCGACTGTGGAGGCCTCCAAGGCAGCACTATTTGCAGTCCTGGCTAATCCTTGATGCATGTTTAAGGTCATTAGCACACAACTTTAAGGCACGAGGGTTGGTATCCCCCTGCAGAGGACAGCAAACTTGTCTTTGCCAAATGTGAAGTTGATCCTGTGCAAGTCAGTGAGTTAAAAAAAAAAAAAAGTTGTCACACATTAATATTTCCATCATGTTTCTATGTTTTATGCACTGCTTACTCATCATTCAGCTTTCCCCTATAAGCTGATAACTATAAAATTCACTGTTATTAGTGTGCACTAGCAGAACAACATCACGCAGGACTCTTGTGTCCGAACCAACTATTAATTCCCTTTCTATGGACAAGCATGCAAACAGCTGATGATCAATTATAAATACACAATCGCCATCCTGAGTATAGCCTTACTTGAAATAACCACAAAAAGGAAAAAAACATAAATTAAAAGCCTATGAAGACCGTGGCCGGTGCAACAAATAATACATGTATTAAGCCACATAAAACAAATTGCCTGCACTTTGAATAGAACCAGTAGCTGAAAAAAGAATCACAGAGGCAGACAACACTTAGATGTATGAACATTATAAACTTCCACAAAAAACGCATCCCACAAAAAAAAACATTAAAGCAAAGATACTACATAGCTGTTGTTTTTTTTTTGCACAAAGCATAGTGTGTACACACAATACTATGCTGCTATGAAATGGACATCATCTTTTAATCATCTTTATTATCTAATGTAATGTGCCTTTTTTGTTTTAGTTAGCTTATGTTTTTTTGGATTCAGATGGTATTGTGCCTCAAAGACATTGAATATAAAGATATAAAGATTGCTCACTGCCAGCTAGAAGAGGCTCCAGCTCCCTGTGACCCTGCAAAGGACGGGCAGGTATAGATCGAGGGCGGGCAGATGGAATGATGGATGGGTGGATAATGATATTTACGTTGGTTTTGACGTCAAAATCTCACGTTGTCCGCAAATGTGATTTATATATGAACTAAAACAGTTCAATACCTCCCCATTTATTCTGCATTCTGTGAAAATAAAAAATAAAAAATGTGGCCCGTGAGGTCACGGTAAACGCACAACTTTGCCTCCCACTCACAATCCTTCCATCACTGTTGCCACTGTTGTTCAATTCCATGAGGACTTTAGTCTGTTTGTAATTTACACAATAAAGAGACGTGATAAAAGAAGAGGCAGAGAACAAATAACTCCAAAATAACCCTGGGTTTTCTCACTTTTTTTCCGTCTGAATAGGCACTACCAGGTAGTGAAAAGGCTGCTTTTTTTGGACGAAGTGACATGTCTGAGGATAGCATCACAACTTTTTAAGGTGAGCCTATCAGCTTCTTGGAACAGCCTCCCTAACAGACTGGCTCCCCTGGGGGGCTCCTGCTCCACAGTCTCAGGGCTGGGAGTGTGAGTCATACTCTTCCAGAGATATTACTGGTGCAGCACCCAGAAGACTCTGGCTCTGCCAGAACCGGTCCAAGTACATATTTAGGAAAACGAAATAAAGCCTATAACACAGGCAGGTTGAACACTAACATTATGCGTGTCGTAACTAGGGCGGCAAGAAGTGAACCCCCCTGGAGTTATCTGGTTTTCTGCATTAATTGGTCATTAAAGGTGATCTGATCTTCATTGAAGTCAAAGACAATGTGCTTAAGCTAACAACATACAAACAATTAATGTAGTATCTTTCGCATCTTTATTGAACACCTATTAAACATGCAATGTGCTCTGGTGGAAAAAGTAAGGATTTAAAAACTGGTCAAAATTCCTTTGGCAGCAGTAACCTTACAACAAAATGCTTCTGGCAGCTACGGATCAGACCTGCACAGGATTCAGGAGGAAATCCGGCCCAATCTTCCTTACAGAGCTGCTACAGCTCAGCCATGTGCTTCCACAGCATCTCTAATGGATTAAGGTCTGGGCTCTGACTGGGCCACTCCAAAAGGTAGATTTTGAAGTCATTGTGGATTTACTTCAGTGTTTAGGGTCATTGTCCTGCCTCATCACCCTTCTTCACTTAAACTTGGGAATTCATTTTCCCCTCGGTGATGTGATGTCGAACTGTCCAGGCCCAGGGGCAGCAAAGCAGCCCCCAATCACGATGCTTCCTCCACCCTACTTCACCACTGGGATCATGTTTTCCTGTTGGTTTGCAGTGCCCTTTTCACACCATACATTGTGTTGCCTGTCCTTCCCAAAAAATTCAACCTTAGTTTCACAAAACATTTTCCCTGTAGTTTTATGGAGTGTCAAGGTGCTTTCAACCTTGCAGCGGCTCCCTCCATGGTGTCCTGCCGTGAAACCATGCTTAATGCGCCGTGATTTGCAGATGATCGACTCATGAACAGAGATGTTAACCAGCTCCAACGTTTGTTTTTTACCTCATTGAACATTCTGCATTGTGCCTTTAGAGTCATCTTAGCTGAGCGCCCACTTTCTAGGGAGAGTAGCCACAGTAATAAATCATATATATTTATAGACAGTTCATCTTACTGTGGGCTGATGAATATCTAAACTCTTTTGAGATGAGTCTGTAACCCTTTGCAGCTTAATGCAAGCCAACCATTCCTGATTGTAAATCTTCTGAGATCTCTTTTTCGCAAGGCATAGTTCAGATCAGCAGATGCTTCTTGTGAATATCAAACTCAGAATGTTTGAGTGTTTTTTAAAAGCCAGAGTAGCTCTAACCCAGACCTTCAGTCGTTCATTGATCAGACTCCAATTAGCTTTTGCTGATTTCATTAGCCACGGGGTTCACGTGCTTTTTCCCAACTACACTGTGAATGTTTGAATGGTGTCTTCAATTTGGACAAGAACAATACAATGATTTGTGTATTATTAGTTAAAAAAGATTGTTTGTTCATAAGCGTAACTTAGACGAAGATCTGACAACGTTTTAAGACAAATTTATACATTAATGCAGATCATTTGCCGAAGGGTTCCCTTACTTTTTCTCGCAACTGTAAAATACAGTTAATCTAGTTTTTCTCTGTTTGTTTTTTTAGACTCAGTTGCCTATATATTGCACTCAAAGAAAACAAGGACAACATCTGGACTAAAATATTTACAGGAAAAAAACTCTGCATTTATGTATCTAAAGCCGCTGTATGTAGATCTGGGTGACAATTAGCGGGTGATTAAAAAGGATAAGGCAGGTGTTGTTCTATTTCTCCTGCGTTCAAAAATTCCATGAAACGACCAAAACCAACAATGTGTTAGTCCGTCTCTCAGTAGGTCAGTGCTTTAATATTGTGTATAAATCCCAACTGCTGCTGCTTTATTATTTGATAGTATTCATTTAAAAATGAATAAAATGTTTTAAATAATATTGCTATTTTAGTATTGATTCTAGCCATATCGCCCAGTCCTAACTGGACGTCTGTGGTGTATCTACCGTATCTATAATCCAAGAGAAAATTCTACGTTTGTTGTTGCAATATCACTGTAGTGGAAACAGCTTGAATCGCAAGAGCTCCTGGGAATTTGCTCCTCTGGGATGCTGTTCGCTGAAGTGCAGATAGCGGTTATGTTAAGTTACCGCAGTTATTGAAAAGAGGGCTAAAATGCTAGGGTCTAGTGGGGCAGCACAATGGTCCAATAGAGAAAGAGAGAGAGAGGAGATTCAGTGAGCAGCACCTGGCACGTAGACAGTCAGACAGATGGCCATGAGTGTCCATATGGGATGGAGAGTGTGTCCAAGCTTTCTGTTGGCGTTGTGTATCTACATGAATGTATGCGTGTGTTTTCCTGCGTGTGCATGTGTGAATCTACATGATTTAGATACACACATATGAGCACCTATGGATTGTGCATCTTCTGCAGCTGAATGCAATCGCACGCAGATAAATCTGTCATTTTGTGTGCGTCCGTGTCTGAAAGGGAATAAACCACGTTTTGGACAATTCACTGGTCCTAAAATTATCACCTCCACGGGTCAAACTGACCCTCAGCATGACTGGCTCGTCTGCAGGAGAAGGGCCAGGAACACGACATCGCTAACGTCAGTCGGTCAGCAGCAGTACACCGCCACACACGGTCCACCAACATGGCACAGCAGCAAACACAAGCGCGTAAGCACGAATACGAGAGGAAGGTGGAGCGTGACCCAGTAGGACCAGTGAAGGCTGCTGTCAAAATCAATTTGTAGAAGGAAATGAAGAACAGCAAAACTGGATTTTCAGAGATCCCTTAAACTCATTTTTTGCTATGTATAAACTGAAAGTACAGGAGAGGATATCAAGTAATATTTATGAAACAATGTTACCCTAACACTTCTAAAAAAACATGAAACCTGCCTTCTTCAGGTATGAGCGTCGACGTGACGAGCACCTATTATAATACAATTTACGTGAGCATTCCTTCAGTCTGTGCTTCCCCATATCTTCTGTCTACTTGCTGAATCTAATCCTAGGATCAACGCCAGGCTGCGGTGTTAGATAGAGGGGTGTGGACTTTCTGGGAATTAGGTCTGGTACATGACAAACGAGCACGGACAGTCAAGGCTCCCAGACGCTCATGATCATGTTTGATGCAGTCATTTAGGATAAACAGAAGCTCAGGGACAAATGAGCTTAGTGCCTTTCCTGAAAGGAGCTTTGAAATGAGCGCATAATGAAATGTATAATTTATTTATTCTGAGTTGCTGGAGGGCCCTATGAAATAAATATGAGGGAGGGAGAGGAAGCAAAAGAGAATGAAGTGAGACGGATAGAGATGAAGAGGGAGGGAGAAGGGAGGGGGAAATGTGTGATACTGAAGGAGAGAAAGCGAAAGCAAATGAGAAGGAAACAAACAGAGAGAAAAGAAAAATACTCCCTCCACGTGTGCCAACAAACACATGTAGGATATAATTTTTCTGTTTTCTGCTTCAGTATTGTCAGAATGAGGTGTGTGTGTGTGTGTGTGTGTGTGTGTGTGTGTGTGTGTGTGTGTGTGTGTGTGTGTGTGTGTGTGTGTGTGTGTGTGTGACAGACACCTTTGTCTGCAGTTAGGTAGGTAATCAGTGGAATGTAAAGAATAATTATCACATTTATATTTGGCTACAATGTTTATTTAATCTCCATTCTTTTCCATCTTGACAATTTCTATTTTGTTTTTTTTTAAACAAGTACAGGCTTTGGAGGGTATGTTTTTGACCTGTAAGTGTTGGACTAGATTAGATATTTCAGTCTGGACCAAAATGGTGGACGGACTGACAGACCAGGCAGCTTCCTGCTGAGTTGGTACCACATACTATACTGTACATGGTCCACACTTTTCATACTTTGCTCATTCACCAAAGAGAGCTAATTAGTGACTTATTACCAGAAGACTCCGTCTTGATTGCTGTAAAACATTTGTAGAGTGAATTTGAATGAGGTATGTTGATAGGCTCAATTTTGTATAAACAGAACATTTAATCTAATGTCCAAGGTTACTGGACGACGACAACAACAAAAAAAAAGCTTTCATATAATGAAATAAAAAATATGGACATAAAATGTATGCTGGACACAATTATTGACACCTTTTTGATGAAATTAAATTAGTTCCTCAAACAAAATAGAAAAAAAAAATAAGACTGACCTCTGCTTATTTTTCAGTGTTCATTTGACCTGAATTAATAAGTCAATGATGCTTTTACTGCATAAAAAGTGACTAAATGTTTCAGTTTCATTTTCACAATGGCGAAGACAAGAGAGCTGTCAGAGCATCAGAAATGCTATTGTCAAAAAACATAACAATTCCTAAGGCTACGAGGCAATTGCCAAAGATGTTGTTAAGACGCTTCCCGGACGTGGCGCTTAGAAGAAACTTAATGAGAGAAGTTTGTGAAGGTTGATATGGACTGTGTAAAAAGCACCACACCAGACATCTAAAGAGCTCCAGGCTGACCTGGAGCAATCTGGAGTGGTGTCACATCCCGTACCATACGGCGCACACTAAACCAAATAGGGCTCCATGGGCAAAGGCCAAGGACATCTCTATTGAAAGAGAGGCACAAAAAGAGGAGGCCAATGTTTGCAAAACCTTTCATAGATAAGCCGCAGTCTTTCTGGGATAATGTTCCATGGACAGATGAAACCAAAGTAGAGCTCTTTGGGAACGCAGTGCATCAGTTTGTTTATAGGCGATGAAATGAAGCCTATAAGGAGAAGAGCACCCTACCTACAGTAAAACACGGTGGAGGTTCTATCATGCGTGTGGGGCTGCTTTGCTGCCTCTGGTACTGGAGGCACTGACTGTATCAAAGGAATGAGGAAATTAAAAGATTAACAAGGCATTTTAGAGCGAAATGTGTTACCCAGTGTTACCCATTTTTGAGGCGAAGGTCTTTGGTCTTTAAGCAAGCCAACGACCAGAAGCACACATCCAGCAGCAAAAAATAATGTTTGAAAAGGAAAAGATGGACCGTTTCCAGCGATGAGTCCTGACCTAAATCCCATGAAAACCTTTGGAAAGAGCTGAAATCTACCATTGCAAGAATGATTCCTGCAAACTTAAAAGAGCTCGAACGCAGAGCAGTGGAAGAGAGGCAGAAACTACAAGCAGACAGGTGCAAGAAGCTTGTAGATGGCTACAAGAGACGTTTAGAGGCTGCTATTGTTGCCAAAACTTCTGCAACCAAATATTAGTGATGGGTGCCAAAAACTGTGGCTGGGGTATATTTTGTGTTTGTATTCTTTCACTGTTGTGCATTTCCTCTTGTTCAGTAACCTTGGAAGATTTATTAAAATATTAATATATCATTCAAAATGGGTGAATTTGCATTTATTTCCGTAGATCTTCTAATTCTTTACTTAAAATTCAGGGGTGCCAATAATTTCAACCAGGACTTTAAAATGCAAACAGTGTTCATTTTCACTGAAGTAATCAACAACAAATTTAGTTACTATTTCAGTGTGGAAAGTTAAGGGCATGCGTCACAAAAATGGAGATTAACATCTTATTTAATCAAAGCGCGGCAAAAAACGAATAAGGCCAGTTTCCTACATGCGTGTGTTTATCCGTGTTGTCTAACATTGGCAGATTGACGGGGCCCATCTGAGGCAGAAGTGCACCAGAGTTTCTGCCTGACTAGCATGCTTTTAAGAGTCTACAGAGGCTCCCGCATTGAGAACATGACCATTGCTCCTGTGGTCACCTAGAGGGCCTGATTTATCTTTGCTGACTGGCACACACACGCTATCCTTTCCAGTTGTGTCCTGTGTGGTTGGTTTCCACAGCACAGCACGTCACTCGCAATATGGCACATCAGATTTGGGATGAGTGCAAGCAGCCTTTTATTCTCTCGGTCCAGGGAGGGTAAGCGTGAAGATGGTAACACGCTGTTGAACTTTTGGACAAAGCTGTGAGTGCAATTGACCACTGCCACCATAACAGATTTGACCATTGTAATGACGAAGAATTCTACTCAGTTAACATAATGGCTGCCGTCAGATTTTTAGACATACCGTTGGCTAAGGTCGGCACATAAAGCTTGGGTCCTAAAGCATCTTCTTCCTCATTGTGCAAACATTAAAAATTGTGTTTGGGTAAATAAAGTTTGTATCTTGGGGCAATCCAGTGTATAACCAGCAAATCTAGGAGGATGGATTTGATCTATCAGTGATTTCATGTCTGTTGCAGGCATTGCAAGTTGTTTTTCATCCATACGAGACATTGTTAACGTTAGGGCTATGCGATATGACCAAAATCTCATATCCAGGTATAGGTCATTCCATATCCAGATAACGAAACGTATCGCGGTTATAGCATGTTTTCTGTAAATGAATGAATAAATAGTTTATATACAATGGCCACATGGAGAGGCCTATTTCCTATTACGTTACATTTTAGCTTGGCATTGTGACTGTTAGAACCAACTCACAAAATCCCTGTTTCTCGACCATGTAAACTGGATCCATGTTTATGCAGACGTAAGTCGCACCGGCAGCCGTTATCTCCTTCTGTCTTCGTGATTCTTTAGCATATGGTGCGCCGCGGGCAAACGCCTGTCGCAAAGTCCGAGTCCGGGTTTTGTTGTGAGCACTCGACTGTACTTTTGTGGCTCTCATCCGTAGACTGACTCCGCACTGTTTGACATGATTCCTGCGTAGGGGAAAAAAGAGGCTAGTGGTGTTTGCTGTGGGGACCGGTCTGCGGCATAGTTTGCAAAGTATGGTTTTCTTGTCCATGTCAGACTTTTCATACTCAAACCACGTCCATGCGACAGAAGTAGCCCTTCTTTTAGGTACAAGCTCCTTGTTTTGTCTTGGCTTGTTTGGAATGACCCCATTATGTGTCACGTTCTCTTTCCTCCATGTTTGTTTGTGTTGCCTTCATGCAAATTTCATGCCTGCATCCGAGCCATGTGAACGCAAAATGTCGTCCAAATGACTAAAAATATTGCCGCAAAGAGTGTGATTTGCGACACAACTAAATAAACAATGGAGCATAATATGAAGAGAGATGTTTTTCTATGGCACACAGTATATACAGTTGTATCACACAGCCCTAGTTAACTGGGGGAACCAATTTAGCAATATAGGTTGATTTTGCTGCACGGGTGGGGTGTGTGGAAGGGAGAAAAGCACAAACGTGTCACATAACATATTCAGGGAGCAAAAGTTAAGAATCAGAAGCTGGGAGAAAGAGAATGTGAGGGAGATAACTAGGTGCAACTTCCTTTTTCTAATCTGCATATTTGTAAAAGCTACTTGGTTTTTATTCCAAAATGAAAACAACAAAGATGTGCCACCACTTCCAACGCTGATTTTAGATCTTAATTAAAAGCAAAGCATTCCAATTTATTAATGAGTAGGACAACAAATTGATACACAAAACAAAAAAAACAACAAAAAACCCATAGTTGGTGATTGTTTGTTCTGTCTCTGCAGGTAGCAGATTCGCCACACACACACACACACACACACACACACACACACACACACAATGACGCAACACAGTGCTGCTGTGATTTGGTAACCATGGCTTCTCTACTTTTTGTGCTCTGAACAGCTAAATACATGTAGACATAAATAACATCCATTTATTAGAGTTCTAGCGGTCTAGAGGAGAAGTTTGATGTAGGAAGGAAAGAAGTGAGTTTTAAGTAAAGGTTGTGCAGCCGCATCAGCTATTGTGGCTGTGTGCCTTCATTAAATACGGGAACACATAACTCTTGATGCCAAGGCTGAGGTGAGGGGGTTCAGTGAGTGTTTTTCAGCAGGCGAATGTGTGAATATGATTTCTTACACGGCCCCTTTATTTTGTTTCGAGCAGAAGGCGAGGGCGCTTAGCTGCTGTGGTTCGGCATTGGTGCAAATCCGCGTTGCAGTTTGTAATTCCGATCACTCTTAAACAAAGACAGTGGCAGATCTGAGTACTGATCAAGTGATTTATTGATAACATGAAGGACAAAAAGCATTGCTGCATGTTTTCACTCTGTGAATATCAATGCACTGTACCATAGAATAGTAGCCTCTCAAAGCCGATTCCATTTAGCTGTGATTAGGATTTGATATTTTTACTCTCAGAAAATTATTTCTTCAGGTACAAAAACAATAGTGCACATGGACAATGATACACTGGATAACCTTTTGCACGATCCCTAAGGAGGATAGACTTTTTTTCACTCAAAAGTTACTGACTGTGTTTTTGTTTACCTCAGTTCCGGGGTCAGTATCGTGTTTCTGAATTGGGTATTTTCAACACCACTGTATAGGCACTTGTCCTTGTAAATAACAGTGCACGTGGCTTCGGTACGTTCGAGGATTCTGGGCCCCATTGGATGTAACCTTGCTGCTAATGCTTGCTAACTGTGGTGAGGTATATTGGTTTACTATGAAACCATGGCTATTTCTCTGTCTGTCTCTGCCCGTTTAGCAGTAATTTCACAGATGTATTAATAGAATTAAACAAAACCCTTGTGAAATACTAATCATGGTATCAACTATGGCAATTTTAAATAAATATAAAATAAGTGAGAACTGAGCTGTGTGCTGTTACAAATTGTACGTTTTCAACCTCTGCAGATGGAACTCAATACTTGTTACCCTAAAAATGTGCCTTCTCAGCCAGAACTACTTGAACAGAATGTAGTAAACAAACAGTAGACAAACATGTCTTTAAAATTTAGGAGCAAAACTAAAATCTTTATTTACAATAATCTCATCAATCTCACTCTCTCTTTTCTCTCTTGTTTTTCAGTGTAGATTTTTCTTGTAAATTTAAATTTGTTGTCCTGAAAGAAAGTGTCCTGCTCTCCTCCAGGCCATCGCTGTCAATAGGAATCTATTTTGAATTCATCTGCCAAAGGTTTGGGTTGTGGATAACAAAACATGGTCGGGTTATAGAGTGGTTGTGTGCCAGATGATTACAGCACTCCACATAGCAGTGCCTTAAGGTAATGCATTTCCTATGTTCATGCGGTGCAGAATTCTGGGAGGTGGTATTTTCAGATCTGCTCTTAACTGCACTAAGAGATGTTCTCAGCTCACAAAATAGTCTTTTAGTGGGACTGCTTTAAAATCACTGTACGGCATCTCTTTAAAGCCATATGATTTATGACTGAACCTCCAAGAAAACAAAAATGTCTTTACATGTTAATACATCCTACCAAATACAAAACATTGTCGTATCTGCTTTGGCAGCTAAAGGAATGGGAAAGCTATGTTTTTTTTGTTTTATTTTTTTTGGGGTTTTTTTTTTTTGGCTCACTGCCAACATCAGCTTCCTCAGTATCAAATGCGTGTGTTTGTCAAAGAATATGAAAGCCATACATTACTTTATATCTCTGCATCGGCCCCAGAACACAGCTGCTGAGGGCGCTGAATTTTAGACGCAAGGACAAAAGGGCTTCAAACATACAAATGAGAACAATTTAGAGATATTTCTAGAACTTGCTTCAATGGATGCAATTCCAAACCTGCTCAAACTGTCCCGGGCTTTCTTTAAGTTGTACAGTGGGGCAATAAGCAGGTAGCTACAGTGAAGTTAAACTTGCATTTTATGAATGATACGGGGTTGCATTTCTGTTAATGTTCATCCTAACTAATCGGATCAAATATTATTCGATTTGAACTTAGCTAAGATCAAAGCTGTAAAGGAGGAATAGTATTTGGAAAAACTCTCAAACTCTCAGTGTTTAATTTTGCACTGACTGACTGCTGCGGCTGCTGCACATTAATTTGATGTGTGCTCACACTGATTCTTGTGATTGCACCTCAAGTCCTAAAAATGGAAGTTCCTTGTTGTTGTGCGAGCAAACGAACAGAACAGAGAGAGTGAGAGGAGAGATCTGACAAACCTTTTTCCAAAAACGGCAGCAGAGTGCGGTGCCAGTTTTGCTGTTCTGAGAGCACTTAGCTCTCCGCAACAATCCTCCTCCTCTCCCTCCTCATTTTTTCTCATTCACCTCAGCCGTGGCCCAGAGGTTAGAGAGCAGGACCGAAAGGTTCCCAGTTCGATTCCCTGGACCGGCAGGAAAACAAGTGCGCGGGGGGAGTGAATGAACGGCCCCCCACTGCTCTGGCTGTGTGTTTGTGTGTGTGTGTGTGTGTTCACTGCTCACGGATGGGTTTTTATATTAGGCATTCTTCTTCCATTAGCATAAAAGTGCTTCCCAAGCCTGCGGTGCCAAAGATTCACCAGGAGGCATTCTTGATTTAAAGGATTACAAGAGAAAATTCTGTGCAAAATAATATTAGTATTTTATCCGTTTATGTTAAAAACTAAAAATGGAAAATTAGGCCTCTACTTGTCAAGGTGTAAGCAGCCTGAGGAATGGGGCTCACCAAGAAATTAGTGTACGCTTGGATAATAAAATGCTGTCTGATTATTTTTATTTGGTTGTTAATTAAATACAGGAACGCATTTCCCATTCTGTGGTTGATCCAGTCTAATAGCGCCCCCACTTGCCATATGCACTTAGCTAGAATAAAGCCCCAGCAACAATTCCACAACCAGTGAAGGAGCTTCGTTCGAAGCTGGTATGAGCGGGAATCCTGGCTGGAATATTCTGTAACTAAAGATGAAACTTTCTATTGTGTCCATTTTCTGATTGTGGAGATGTGAACTGTGTAGTTTCTCTGTTATTCTGTTTAGAATTTTTTCAGCCAGTTTTCGACTGTTCTGTGTTTGTGCATGTTGTGCAAATAGAAACAACCTCAACAATGAGGAAACAAAAGAGATTCAATAGCTGGGTTTCAATAGCAGGTAGCTGTTTCCTCAGTTCACAATGTTATTCAAAATTTGGCAGTTCACCGGAAGAGTGGAGGTCACGTTGATGTCAGGAAGACCAAGAAAACTTTCAAAGAGAAATGCTCGTAGGAACGCTAGAAAGGCAAATCAGAACCTCCGTTTGACTGTAAAAGACCTTCAGGAAGATTTAGCAGACTCCGGAGTGATGGTGCAATGGTCTACTATGCAGCAACACTTGCAGAAATATGACCCACATGGAAGAGTCATCAGAAGAAAACCTTTCCCGGGTCCTCACCACAAAGTTCAGCGCCAGATATTTGCAAAGGAACATCTTAACAAGCCCGATGCACTTTGGAAACAAGTCCTGTAGACTGATAAAGTTGAAATAGGACTTTTTGGCCACAATAAGCAAAGGTCTGTTTGGAGAAAAATGGGTGCAGAATTTAATGGAAAGAACACCTCTCCAACTGTTTAGCACAGGGGTGGATCGATAATGCTTTGGGCTTGTGTGTGCAGCCAGTGGCACGGGGAAAATGTCGCTGGTAGAGGGAAGAATGGATTCAATTAAATACCAGCAAATTCGGGGAGAAAACATCACACCATCTGTGAAAAGGCTCAAATGAAAAAAAGAGGCCGGCTTCTACAACAGGATAATAATCCCAAACAAACCTCAAAATCCACAATGGACGACTTCAAGAGGTGCAAACTGAAGGTTTTGCCATGGCTCTCCTAGTCCCCAGACATAAAAATAATTGAAAATCTGTGGATAGACCTCAAAAGAGCAGTGCGTGCAAGACAGCCCGAGAATCCATGAAGCCATAGAACTGAAAGACTCTTAGCTGCTACAAAAAGCGTTGACAAGCTGTGATACTTGCCAAGTATCGCAGGGTGCATGGTCAGTACTTAATAACACCCCCAGTTGTTTCAGGCCCTTCTCCTTTTCTGTTATTTTGAAACTGTAAAAGATGGAAATAAAAAAATTATCTTGCTTAAAATAATAAAGAAATGTGTCATCTTTAATTTCCCGGCTTTTGGAAATCTGGTCACCTTTTACTTGCTTAACTATTCACAGTAACAGAAATTTTGACCAGGGGTGCCCAAACTTTTACATACCACTGTATAGTGTTTTTTTTTCCCACAGTAACGTGTGTGTGTGTGTGTGTGTGCGCGGGTGTGAGAGAGAGAGAGAGCGAGCGAGAGAAAAAGACAGTGACAGGGCTTCAGTCAATGTAAAGTATTCAGTAGTAAAATAGGGGTCCATCAGGAAACAGGTTTTGCCATAATCTAATGAAGCTCCTGCTCTCACCATCCATCTCTCTTTCCCCAATACTCCATCTCTAATATGTTTCCGGTAAAACCTTTCAGTCTTGTCCACGTCTTTCTCTTTCTTTGCCTGTCATTCACCCCCACTCCTTTTTGTCTGGCTTTATCTTACCACCCCTTCCCGCCTCACCTCCTATCCCCTCCACAGATACTAATTAATGTACCTAACACATTAACAAATGTCACGCCAGCTCATGGACCTGCCTACCTTTTCTTTTTTTGGAGAATGAGGGGCTGTTTCCTGCAGAGAGCTTTGGCTCTTTCATGAGAACAATGGGAGTTGGAACCATTTCAGCAGTACATAATTCATTGTGACCTGGCTCGTGCTCTTTTAAGACACCTCCCGTCTGGTTCTCCTGCTCCTGCATTTAATTTACGTCATCTTTCCTCTCTGTCACACTGTATGTTCATGTGTTTTTACAGAAATCGGGGGGCGTGTGCTCATTTTTCTAGTTGCAGTTATGGATAAATGAACAGAAAAAATACACACGGTGACTGAAATGATGCTGTGCACACACACACACGCACTTGTATGTGTTTTTCATTTAAAGATATCTGTTTGCATCTGTTCTGGGCGACTCCCATGTCAGCATGTGAGGAGAGAGGAAGGGCAGAGACCGAGAAGGAGAAAGCATGTGTAGTGAGGAGATGTGAGAAACTTTGCGGGAATCCCTTCTTAGAGTGTCCTACATTCAACTCTCCATCAGAAGCTTTTCTAGTTTCCATACTGCTGGGAACAGCCAGACTACCGCTTCATCTGTAACACAGTGTAGTGCTTACAGGCCCAGTGTGGAGGGCTCTTAGGAGATACAAAGAGCCACATGGTGGATTGAAAACTAATTATTCATGAATGGGGCACTATCAAGGTGTACTTTAAGATCTCTGTGTTCAGATTCCAGTGTTTGCTTTGATTGATGGAAGAATTTGCTTGTGGTACCGATACAAATTGGTGGTAATTTCTCTGTGCAGCATTGTGCTGCTTGTTTTTCTGTTTTGATTTTTTTTAATGCTTTTTTTGAATCTTTTCATTTTTCATCCCCAATACAGTTGTTGTCTGTCTCGCTTGTTCTCTCTTTGATGGTAAAAAGCTGTAGGAAAAAGAGCAATTACATTGCAAGTGCTACAGCTTTTTTTTTTTTAAGTAACTCCTGGGACTTGGGGATGATGATGATGTTTTGTTAGAACGTCTTAGTGTATGAGATAAGTGGCGTCTCAACAAGCTCCCTCTCCACTTCAGCTATTCATTCGCGCTCCATATCCAAAGTTTATTGCTCTGTACTATCCACGGCCACCTTCTTAATTTATTCCAACCCTGCTTTGTTATGTCGCTCCTGTCTCTGTCGTTTACTCCTCTGAACTTCAACCATTCCCCGCCACCGCATCCCGCCCCCTTACCTTCATTACTGTTGCCTACCACTTCCAGAGAGAACGATATTAAATTACCCCAGTTTGCAATGACGCCACTCTCTTAAACGGCTTATGTAACTGCAGTGCCGCTGTTCCAGCTGAGAGAATGTGTGCGAGGGTAGATGTCAGTGCATATTTAAGAGGGGGAAATATTTTTGCTTACCTACAGCGCACCTGCAGCTCCAGAGCCTTACCTTTTTAAACAGTGAGGAAATGAATCTGGGTCAGGATTGGCCTCTGCGGAGCCGTGCTTTTCCAGGAGAGATTTCACAAACCACCTCTCTGCTGCTGGAGGAATAAAAATGGGGACAACTCCAAGGAGATACTGAGCATCACTGTGTGTGTGTGTGTGTGTGTGTGTGTGTGTGTGTGTGTGTGTGTGTGTGTGTGTGTGTGTGTGTGTGTGTGTGTGTGTGTGTGTGTGTGTGTGTGTGTGTGTGCATGACTGGCATTATTTATGAAAATACACTGTACTTCTACCCAACACAACACAAAATTCCACCCCACTGACAACAAGAATTCATCATCAACTTTTTCAACTATCATTCAAAGCGGTGCCACGAGACATGCACTGCAAAAGGTGTGTGCAGAGAATCAAGTCAGCATGTGGGAGCGGGAGCCCTTCTCAATTGGATTGTCAGACTATAACTGAAGTATATGGAGAGGCTCTGTTCCATTAGAGCTACACAGCCAAGAGCTGGTGACTATAATTACACACTAATTTATCCTCCCATCCAGAATAGAAGAGGCAGAGGGATGAAGGGAGGTTATAAAGAGTCACGGGCAGAGGGAAAAGCAACACAGAGAGAGCTCAGGTAAACAATGAAGGAAAGAAGATGAGAGGAAATGAATTATCCCACGACATCACAGAGAAAAATTTTACAAAAAGTTCATTAAGGGAATAGCTTGACATTTTGAGAAATACGCTTTTTCACTTCCTCACCGAGAATAAGATGAGAAAACCGATACCACTTCATATTTGTAGCCTATGGAAACAGGAGGGAAAGGCTGGACTGGCTCTGTCCTAAGGTATTAAAATCCGCCTACCAGCACCAATATGCCAAGTTGTGGTTTTACAGTAGTCTTTATTGGTTGTGGTGGTGGAGTTTAAAGCTCTCAACTGAGGAAACACGGGATGGCTTTTATTGTGAAGCAGCAACCAGAAACACAATGTGTTTGTCATTGTGGTTAGGGCTTCAAAAAAAAATGCTTGTACAAGCATTTTTTGCTTTTTTTTCCCTCAGATTTTTAATTTCATGCAAGAAAGTAATTAAACGGAGTGGATCCACAATGAGCTGAACAAACATTTTAAACACAACAAATTACACCACATAATTACGCATTTGTCCCAACCCGCCGCCGTGTTTTCAGCTAATCACTTCCATCGGGGGATTTGTCACAGTCAAAATGACAGCTGAGCCTTGAGGCATTGGATAACATGGTATTATCACAGAAGCTTAATAGATCATGAGACCTTCAGGTTTTTATCTGTGAGCGAAGGTTCTCATGAAAAATGCATGTGCGATTAGGCAATGAGACAGGCTGGGACTCGTGAGCAAAGTTGTCTCCCATACATCAGTGAGCAGTAAGGGCCCTTTACAGGTGAGGGGGAGCACAGCCAGGGGGGGAAAAGTGACGGGGCCGTGGCTGTCTAGGCAACGGTGTCGTCTCTGACAGGAGGTTAACTAGATTCAGATCCATAGCTGCTTGAGGCCCCGTCGCTGCTCAGTGCACTCAACCTGAGGCAGATAGGGAGGAACCTGAGAGATTTTTTCTCCTTTTGTTGCATAGGTATTTGCTCCTTTTCCCGACATATTGTAATCATCTGTTCTTCATTCCATTGTTGCAAAACCCTACGGTGTTTTTTTTTTTTTTTTACTGTATTTATCCAGGCTGCTCAGTCCTTTCCCTAAATTTAGGTTTTTGTTCAAAGTAGTCATGCTCCAGGGGAGCATGTACCCTTAGTTGTGTACACAGTCTTTCATTCCTCACTGCACCGAATGAAATTTCCACATGCTCTTCCATCTATGTCTGAGTGTTTGGCTCATGTTGTGGATGGACTCTTTGGACTCCGCCGTTATTGTTTCCAGTCTTACTAATGGCCCACCATGGATAGGAAGGTGCTTATTAAAAACTAATAGGCGGCTGTAATATCCAGAGGCATTATTGTATGAGGTCTGGGGTTCTGTAATGCTCAGCATTGTCATCCGTGTTATTGTTCTTTTCTTTATAGTGTAATTCGTCTTTCTAAAGTCTATACTTTCGGAATTATTGTTTCTTGTAATATTAGTTTTTAAAAAATGCATTTCTAGAGGTGGGTCCATGACTATACACACACTTGGACCTGAACTTTGAGTGATTTGTGTGTATAAAGCCCTGGGTATTCAACTCGCGACCTTTATCTCAGTAGCACCGCCCACACCTTTTTTAATTATGGACGAGTCGCAAAATCGGATTGACCCTCTCGCTCCAACGGGTTCCTCAGTCTGACAGTACACTGTGTAACATTTCTCTCTTTGCTACATGCAATATTGTAATCATGCTGGAAACTGAACATGGTGCACGGATATTTGTCGTAGTCATAGACAGGGACAGAGATCACCCCATTAGCTGTAGTCAAAAGTAAAAGTACTCTTTATGCAGAAAATGGCCATATTCTTATCCAAATTTTTCATTATTGATTCATTATTACTAACGAGTGTAAGTAGTGTTTTAGGTCAAGGTGGAGCTGATTTTACTTACTTTGTTGATACTGATATTGTATTTGTTGATATTGATACTTTAATCAATAACAATTCAACCTATATTACGTTTAAACTGAAATTAAATTGATCTTTGTACGTTAAAGGTAAAACATACAAAGTGATTAGTAACTAAAGCTGTAAATTAAATGTAGTGGAATGACAAGTAAAATGTTTCCCTCTGAAATGTAGGGAAATGTAGGTATAAAGTATTATAATGGTAAAACTCAAGTACAAGTACCTAAAAACTGAACTTAAGTACAGTAATTGGGTAAATGTACTTAGTTACATTTCACCACTCTTTTTCTTTTTAAAAAACCCTTAATGAATAGGCTTCTTAGTGTCTGTGTGTGGTGGCCTGTCAGGTTGTCCTTGTGCCTTGGGTCAAATGGATTTGCAGATTTTTATTAAAAGCTACATGTCATTGCTTAGAAAATCTGATTTGGTTCAATCGAATCCCATGGCTTCTTCCTGAGGAGCATGTGTTTGTAGGAGCCATGGATTGAGCCAAATTGACACCCCCCCCATTTGGCTAGCATTTTTTTTGCACTCTGCAAGTCCGAGATCTTCTATTAATAATTCATGGCATCCCAGAGAATCATCCCCAAACTAAAAAGACAAAAAAGGGGTAAAGAGAGACGTCATCCATACCCGGAACCATGTCATGCAGGATCCACCCACAGCAATGCACATTCCACACAGCTGTAGAAATAAATGTTTTAAGTTGTTGGCTTTAGAGATGTTATATTAATCAAACGTGTGCCCAGCGTCTAGGAATTGTATGCCTCACCTCCATTTGTGCCTTTACCATCAAACCGATGAGTGGTGGCACGGTCACGGCCGAAGCACGAGTGCGAGTGAAAATCTCGTGACACAGACGTGACTCTATGTAAGAGGCAGGTTTTAGAGCCAAAAATGAGGAATCCTCACAACCACAGAACATGAGGGTCCAGGGCAAAAATTTAAAAAAGAACAGACCTCTTACAGTTCACAGGCAGGAGAAAAGCCATGTTATGGTTATGGTATTTTTGTTGTTTGCCAACACTCTGCTCTTCCGCCTGACCTACATACAGAGCACGTATGCGTCAGTATGGACACTCAGCAGCGGGCGTTGCTGTGACGCCGTCTCTCAGTGTCGGGTGTGTGATCGTGATGTTCGACTTCCTGTTAAACACGTGATCTTTGAAGCATCTAGTTTAAAATTCTTTTATTGCTTGGTTTGCACACAGGGCTGCGTCAGTTTAAAGAACAGTTGTTATGTGTGTTCACGTAAAGAGTTGTTTTTGTTTTTGTTTTTTTTTATGTGTCAAGATGCAGCAAGCCATATCACACTGTAGGTCTTTAAAAAAGTGCTACACCAATTTAGCATCACTTATAACATTGCCGGATTGACAAGATTGACCATTTGAAAAAATTAATTATTCAAAATGATGCAGCAGAACCACAGTTATTATCTTTTTCATTCCATGCATCCTTCATTCTTTGTCAAAACCCAGCGACTACATTACCCACAATGCAACTTGACTGCCAACAGTTCATCCTGAGATTCGGGTGCATTGTGCTAGTAGCGGCTAACTCGAGCTGCTAGCCTCAAGCAGAACGATTGATTTATTTTAATTGATTCGTTTCGTTTTCACGGTTTCGTAACCTGCCATCATAAATACTAAATTATTTTCTGTATGTTCCCAATACATGGATGCCATGTATTGGGAACGTCATTTGTCCATTAGCCTCAAGAATGACACAGGCAAGACTTCCCTACCTCTATCAGCAGGCCAACAGCCTGCTTTCTGAAACCATAACAGATCACTGCTGAAAAATAAAGGTGTTTTATGATGTGACAATGCAATTCTCCAGGTTTTACTTGGTTTAAGCACAAAAACAGCTTGGCAAGATTTACACTTAACACTATGAGAGCAATTGTGGTCACGTTTTAAAAAACAAAACAACGTTGACTGGCAGTAGGAAACAGGAAACAAACAACAGTCTCCCACGTTAAGGCCCAATGTTTTGCTGACTCATCTATCCCTACGTGGACTTTGTTGTTCCATAATACCGTTACCTGGCTTCCTCCTTAGCTCCCATGATAACTAACACAGCCCCAAGACGCCTTCGTTAGTTGATGTGAACATATGTCATGTTGGGTCACTTGCTGAAACGACTGATGCTGTCATTCCTCTTGGGACCACAGATTCGCAGCATTGACTATTCATGTCTCAGGGAACTGATATGAAGGATTTAAAAAAAAAAAAAAAAAAGGATCAAACATTTTATCTTCAGAAGGTACAATAAATGTTGTGACAGATATGCCCGAGACATGAGCTTTGTGCGACTTATCTATTCAGTTCGGCTTTCATGAATCTTGGAATGAAACAGCTAGTAATAATGCACAGTGGATGCAGGGCAAATGTTTTGAAAACCATGTTGCCATAACCTTGGGGGGTTGCTACAATGGCAGCATAAATTCTTACAACCCCGAAACAAAAACAAACAAAACCTCCAATCTCATTACACCCTCTTAAATAGGTGTGACAAAAATCCCAATTTATGAGGTCAGTATGCCACAAATTCACACTCTGTGCCAAGAATACAATAGCCAGGAATTTTAATAACACAATCTGCCAGAATATTATGAATTCCTTTAGCTCTGGTTATCTTATGGGCAGAAGATGTGGCTTACTAGTGGTGTTTTACTGTAAATTACACATCTGTTTGATTGTATTAGATGATTCCCCAACTCTACAGCGATTCCTTAGTTATTTTCTAACAAAAAACAAATCAGAACAGTGCACGTTCTTTCTTGTTGCACAACTAATCATATCTCAGATTGTTTCTCTCTCTCTCTCGCTGTTATTTCACCTCATCCAAAGTTTCAGAATGAACGTTCCATTTCATTTATCATCTCTGTTTTGTTTTACTGTCTTTTTATTTTCCTCACTGCCTAACTAGTGATTGATGGGCAGTAGCCAAGACCATTTAACATACTTTTCGCTGCTGACTTCCCGGGATTACTGGATGTGTCTTTTGCAGCACACAGTGTTTTCCAGGCATTCTATGCAAGATATCCTTCGCTGCGTCACCTTATTCTTTTACTGCTTTTCCGCATTTGAAACACTGAACGCCAGCAGAAAAAAATGGCCCCTTAAAGAACAGGATATCCTTGATGTCACAGTCATTTGCTTCACATTCATCCAGAGGCAACAGCTCCAGAATTTAAACATATTTCTTCTTTAGAAACAAATAGAACAGTTCGAATGAGATTATATGTTTTTGTGTGGTACAGTAATAACTCGGGAGGAGGGGGAAATGCATTTTGAAATGGGCTTTTACTGCTTGGTTTAGTCAATTGTACAACACAAGATAATCATTAACATCATGAAACAAGTAAATCCATTACATGGTCATTTATTGGGTTATTTTGAAATCTCTTCCAGTAAATGAGACATATATTAAGGGAATACACATCACCAAACTCACCATTGAGATTTGAGTTGTTAAAGGGGAAATTGACCTATTATAGACATAAGAGAGAGTTTATTATTCATGATGACTTCACCTTGTGAAAACTGTTAATGTTTTCAGTGGCTGTGGACAAGCATTGTCAAGTCTGAGAAAAGCCAAGATAACCCCTAATGATTTCATCAGCGTCATCTCCGCCTGGCTGTGGGGACTACAAATTTTCAGTTTACAATGCAGAGCCTGCGTTTGGGAGAGGGTCTGACAAAAATATACTACGGGTTGCCCTCTTGATAATGTAAGAGCCAGTGTTTTGGAGCTTGGGCCATGCTAGGGACTGAAAGTCAGGAAACGTTGGCCTCTTCTGCTTCAATTTTGACCATTGTACCTGAGAATAAGTTGCATTTTTTTTCCTGCTATATCCCCTGTGCCATGTGATCCATTTTCCCTCTGCTTCCTTTTCTCTTCATTCTTTAACACCACTAACTAAAATGCCTTGTGCCCTTGGCTAATAAGCTACAGCTTGTCACATGAACACTGGCCTACCCACTCAGAGCCTTGAAGGCTAATTGACCATTTCTAATATATCCCCAAAGACCCTTTGTTTAAAAAAAAAAAAAAATTAACAATAAATTTAGAGATCACTTTAACGGGAAAAAAGGGTGACCATCAGTGATTTCAGTTGGACGTATGAGTTATTCAGCTTTATGATGGTGCAATACTAAAGCTAGATTTATGCTTGACGCTTATGCTCAAAGCTATGCCCATAGCCACTGAACGCCAACTTACAGTCTAAGTCCAGCTTTTACCCCTGGAGTGCCCCTTCTACCAGCTCAAACAAATGGATCCCTTTCAGGGTTCCTTCAGATTCTTGTTAAAGTCAAACACGCGTTACAGTATAGGCATAATGGCCCAGACTGCTCTGACTTGTCTTTGGGAGCTGAGTGACCAATGATGACCTGCCCGAAAAAGGCAGACACTCCGCAGTCCTCAGAATCAGTTCGCGTGGTCGCATCACGGCGCCGATCAGTCTTTATGCTGTGTAGTCTGTTTCCAGCTTTAGCAGCAAGTGCCTCACTAATGTGGGTTTGTGTGCAGTGGGGAGTATTGAGGAGTTGAACCCTGGTTTAGATAAAGAGGGGGTTATGCCGAAGTTCAAGGGGCAAGGTGGAGTTAAGGAGGAGGATTAGAGGCTTAATCAGAGAGAAGAGAGAAAACAGAGAGCTTCGATTTAAAAAAAAAAAAAAAAAAAAAGAAAAGAAGAAGGAACATTCCACTATAGTAAATGAGGCTACAGAGTTTGGGACTAATCCAGACCACTAATTAGTTTTGAAATCTGATCACCCATGTGATGCATGGGTGAAAAAACACAAATTCATTTCATGGTAAGATAGTCAGTCCACATGCATAAAATGTGTAACAGTGCATCCTACTGCATCTAAGCCACTGTGTATGTTCTTTATGCATTTTTTGTTTACTAATTCACGCAAAAAGACATCCTTCATTCTTCTTCTGAGCGTCATGGAAGCATTCCTCTCTGTCACTCTCCTCGAGTGTTGCGTACAGTGTTTCCTGCAGAAATGTGGCCTGACAGCCGAGATGATCCACCCAGAGAACAGGGGCGTCCTTGGATTATGCCTGCAGCGAATTTTAATAAGCTGAAAAATGCCAAACGTGCAATGACTTTCAGACAGCCTGCAAAGGAAACATGAAAAAATAAAAAGCCAACAATTTATCCCCTGCATAAATTAGCAGATATTGAAAGCATGGACTGTTTTGTGTATGTGGAAAACGAGGGCACACAAAGGACTGAATAAATTATACTTACGACCTTTATTATCAATTTGGTCTATTTATGAAATGATATGTTGGCCACCATTCCATTAAGCTTTTCCCTTATTCTGCTAAAATATTCATATAGTATCAGTGAAGCGCCGAATTGTTCAATGTGAAGATGTGTGTATGTGTCTGTGTGTGGATAAACAGAACGTGTATGTGATACAAACAGCAGTTGGTGAACTGAAAAGCAGTAAATAGAAACAGACAATGTACATCTCTAACACAGTGACCCACTGGTACCCTAGCATACATCGCGGCTTTCTCCCACACTGGCACATTGGTGCATGCAAAATCATGCAACAATGGTCACACCCAGATAAATGGGCAGAGAGATGTGGTGTGACAGGCCATTTGAGCCCTCTGCAGCTTTAATGAGGCCTGCAGCCAGTGGGGACTGACTGGAGTAGCTTTACCAGTAAGTTTCCATTACTACTGTACAACAGAAGCGGCTGGATGTACCATAGAAATGATGGGACACATGTGGCCCAGTTTCAACCCACGAAAAGCACATTGCTCAGGGATGTAGAAACACAATACAGCTGCCTAGATACAGAAAGAGGATATGAGATGTTGTTATCAGCTTCCTTCCTACAAAATACCAAAGATGAGAGAAAAGATGATTCATGCCTCCCCAGAAAATGAAACTATGAGCTGTGTTAGAGCGATATTTAACGACACACTGCTCTGCCAGAGACGCAGAAAATGAAGCTGGGAAAATTCTGAAAAAAAAAGTTGTAACGGTGCAGGTTTTCCATCTCGAGGAAAACAGATATTGTCAAAGTCGATCAGGTATTTGCCCATTTTTCCCACAACACACTGACAATGAAAACCGGCTGTTCACTTACCATCTAATATTTCCCAAACCTTGACATGCGCCATCATTACGAGATTAATCAACATTATCCGCTTCAACTGTGAGTGGTCATAATGTTTTGGCTCATTGGTGTACAATGCTCACGGACAGTTCTGGATTCTGGTTGGCTGGAAGCCGTTGGTTAACTTTTAGTAACCGGACACCTATGACACAGGTATTTGTTTGCACTTCTACATTAAGGTGCAAGAAAATGCATAGAACATACAGTCAATTTTATTATTATGTCAGGAAAAAGTGTACATTTGATGCCACGGCTCCCAATTTCTCCTCCTTTAAACATGGGTTGTTTTTTCTACCTAATTAATTAAAATTACACGACAAAGAAAAAGCCTGTTAACCATTATAAGACATTTTTATTTCATGTCATTGTCTTGTAGCCTAATTTTAGTTTGTTAATGTGTTGATGTTAATAACGTTCTACAGGGGAAAACAACAGAATGTGCCAGTACTGAAGTGTAAGTAAAGACAGGAACAGTGAGCTTGGGGATTATGCTTTCCTTAATATCCTGGACTGGGCTGCATCAGTTATTCATAAATCCATGACTAAGTTTGAATGTAAAATGCATAAGTTCTTAGTAGCTACTAGCTAGTATTAAACTACCCACCATTAAAACTTTGTTAAAAAATGTCTCTGCTAGTAGAAACTCTAGTATCGGTTAGGCCTGGTAGTTACTGGTGTTTTGATTTAGTTATGCATGTGAACTGCATCTGCATATGTTACATTTTACATTGTTTACATTTTACCTTGTGAAATTGAAGGGGAAAGCCCACTGACAGGTTCTACACAGGACTCCTCTGTGTTTTCATTAGCAACATTATCATTGTACTCTAAGCATGTCACGTCCAGTCTGTCCTCTCACAGTGTCCTATCTGCACATCGGAACCAATTGTGGGCTAGAAACATGGAAACCTACTCAACCCACAGTTCCCACTCCATCTCCACTGTCCGCTACATATTTGGATGTCACAGTCAGGCCGCAGGGCGCGACGTGTCAACTGTTTCATTCCTCTTACCCCCAGAAGAGAGACCTTTTCTATTTCTTTTCCCAGGGGCTCAGCTGAGTCCTCGTGCAGGGCCTAAGGGCTGGCAGGACAGGGTACCCTGAGGGAAAGAGATGAGCAGAATAAAAAAAATAGGGCATACTAATTCGTTTGCTGAGCAATGAACAAGGAAAATGATGAAAGAAAAAAACTGCAAATATATCTCAGACTGTAAAATAATCTACAGTGGTGTTTAATACAAGGAAATACATGAAACTAGAAATATCTTCTGTTCTTCGTCAGTTTGTAGATTTGTCAAAGAATTTCCATCTGTATACAGTATGCACATGTTACATAATGTGCACATTTTACACAGTATATAAGTTGTTATGTATGTTATTTTCAATATGTTCAAGTGCTGTTGCTACTTATGCTACTCTCATGACTCTCTGTCTTATTCTATATCATATTCACAGTTGTTGCAATGACCCAGTTTCTACACAGAGATCATCAAAGTTTTATATGAATCCAGTGTAAGGGGAATAAAAACATAACAATGTTTGAGACTTTAACAGCACATCAGTGGACGTAGAATAAAACATCACAAGATGAATTTTATACAGCAAAGGGAATAAAAAGAAAAAAAAAAAGAAAATCAAAGAGGCTATGGTCTTTGTTTGTTTGTATATGTTAGTATGTGTGTTATTTGTGGTATATGAACGAGTGCTAAATTAGGATGTACAAACAAATATTATATTGTATGAAAATCGCTATAATTAAATAAGACACAAAAATATTGAATGTTTATAATTGTTGAATTTGTTTGTCTTTCTCTAAATACTTTCTGACATCTCTACTCTATGATTGTGATACTTCCATTGGGTCTAACTGAAGACATACATCTTTAAAAACAGGGCAAACAAACGTAGTTTCATTTTTATAAAAGGCTAAATTAATTTCCATAAAACAGGTGGGCACTGTATTTTTTAGTCTGCGTTACTCAAACAGGAGTAAATCGTGTATTTGTTAGGAACTATTTTCAGCTGCGGATAAATACACAACTGCTGTTGTTCTGAATATTTACAGCAGCGGGACTGACTCAAAGTAATCTACGGTGCCGCTGGTCCATATTATTGAAAAACATGTCATTCAATGCAAAAGTATGGGTCATTGACATGTTTTAATAGTTTTCCGACAAAAGCGGAGCTCCATGGTACAGGGGAATAAGTTATATCAGGCTTCGGCAGTACAAGACAACCTACCACTTGTTAGTAGAATCAAATCATTGTTGGTTATGGTCTTTTCATTAGATTTGTTGACAAGAAGGAAAATATAGAACGTCACCAGACTGAACCTTTAAGTCGATGTGTTCATTTGCAAAGTTCTTGTCATTAAAAATAAACATTTAGGTAAAAACTAGGCCATCTAAGTTCTGATGCACTTCTAACGCAGAATTCTTGACTATTCTCCTCTAATCTAAAAAATGTGCCCTAGCATCTGTTTTCTAGCCAAAGTTTGTGATTATATTTGTACCAGCCAGTGTAATAGCTGAAACTACAATGTTGAACGAGAAGTTCACTGATTTAACATTACACTCCTATAACACTGCCAGACTCTAGATGGAAAAAAGAAGGAAAATTCACTCTAGCGGTGCTAAGAGAATCCGACCTCATTTACACAAAGCTACGTAATTATGGGACGGCAGATGTTATTGATGCAAGTCTGCCATGGTGAAACTAAAATGTTCTGAAGATGGACTACAAAAAGTGCATCTTCAGCCTTCAGAAGTGACATCATTTGAGGTAATTCATCAGACTCCATGTAGCTCTCTCTGGAGCCACAAAAAGGCTTTAAATAACTTTTTTCACATATGAAGTAGTAATCCTACAAGACCTGTAAACTCATCTTTGATGAGTAAAATTGGTGAGCGGCCGAGTTCCCCTTTAAGTTTCAGTAAAGGTACCAACAATTGGGTTTTTCTGATTCCCGAAGGCACCAACTGAGGTTTAACATCATCTCCACTGCTCACTAGTTCTACGCGTATAAGTCTACAGTGACAGCTATGGGTTCACTTCAGTTAACTTCTAAACTCAGCAGCCTTTGATTTACTATTCCACCTTTCGGCTCAGTGGCTGCTGAGATCGGTGGGGCTGCATCTTATAATAAATGCCCAGAGCTGTAGATTTTGGACCTCAATGTCTTTATCAATACACAGAGTGACATTAGAGTTAAACAGCCACTGAGTGGTGTATAAACAGCGGGGCATTGAGCTGTAAAATGGCTTCTCACCCTTATCTCCCTCTTGTTCTCTGACACAACCGTGACAGATGCAGCCTGGTAAAGTGTTTCAGTGTTTGACAGCTCTGCCCCCACCTGACCAGCTTCGTCAGCACTCTCTCATGAAGACCATCCTCGGTTTGCGCAAACACTGTACCCCCAGTACGTGCATCAACGACAAGGACAATATAAATATACCATGACAGCATTTACATGAGGTCAAGCAATTCATTATGGCATAACTCATGAAATAGCTATGAAAAGCACATGTTAAAGACATCAGAACTGACATACATAAGGTATGATCACAGGAAGAGGTGCTGTCTATTCAAGCTTACAAATGCACATCATTAATTCAGCTGCAGTTTGTTCAGTTGCGGGCTGTACAGTACATCTGGCTGCTGCCAACAGACGGATGTCTTGTCTCCCACTCACAATCCTCTGAGGCCTTTCTTTTGTGTGCAAGACCTAACTTTGGAGGATAATAGTAACTTCCACATTGACATTATAAAAATTCTCTAGGAAATCACCCTTATGCTTGATGCATAATTGTATTTCAGACAGGTCTAGAATATGATCAAGTTTTTTGCACCTTGTGACATATTTTGGCGTTAGCTCTTCTCAGTAGTCTAGTTTCAATGCAAATGTGCGTGAATCTTAATCAATTTTCCGGAAAATCCGCAAGAGAAAAGGCAAATGAATGCAGGTTTCCATCCACTACTGTTATGTTTATTGAGATAAACAGTTAGTGCCGCCAGTCAAACCATAAATGATGGAAAACCATGTTGAAACATGATTGAAATATGAGATATCTGTTTTATTTCATGTATTAATTCAAAGAACATTACAGTCTCCTAATCTCTCCACACAGATCTCATTGCCAGTTCATTCATTCTCTCTCTGGATATGTTAATGCCACTATTTCTGTGTTGATTTTGAGCAAGCTGCTTCTAATCAGAAAAAATAATAAACACTGGGATCTATTGTACTATAATGCTCAGAATGGTGGTGTGTTGATTGAATCTGACAGATACATTTTCAATTATGTGACTTAAATTGGCAAAAGTCTTCTGGGAATGATTCCTTATTAAAAATCCTGATACCTGTCGCCTGTTGTAATTTACTTGCTCTCCCTTTTATTTAGATTGTAGACGTCCATTACTTTTTTTTCAATTGTTGAGTTTCCACAGGAGAGCTAGCGCACTGCTAAACAAATTGGTCTTGTTCAACAACTATGTTTTCAGTCTTTTATCCACTGAGGATTGAACTATGTATCCTGGAAGTGTGGCCGCAGACCACCACGCATAATCTCAGCATATGGCTGAGGTCCAGATTCCCCAGCATCCTGTCAACAGAAATGTATGGGCCATTAGCTGAGTGGAACTTCTTCAACTCCCATATGCTGCCACTGCAGCAAAGTCTCTCGCAACAGATCCCACATCACCTCAGGTACGTGGGCCTGCAGGCATGCCAAGAAACTCTAAGCCTTTCTCAGTCGAAGTTAGTGCTCTGCTTCTAGTCCCCGAAGACGAGGATCATATCAGAGAGAGCGTGGTGGGTTGCAAAACTGAGAGAAAAAATACCTTGTACTCACAGATAATACAGAAAAAATAATAAGAAAAACAGTTTATTCTTCTTGGTTATTTGTCCAACATCACATTACAAAATCAGGTCAAACAGACCTGTCAGCTTTCCTTTCCAAAATCATTTTCACTGAGTCTTATCTCTAAATTTTCAGACATGATTCTCATTTTATTCATATGTCAGTACAGTTCAAACATTTGGAAAAACATAATAATGAATAATTATTTTTTTTAAAAACTGACATCATAAACTCCACTAAGAAGGAATTCAAGATACATTAAACTCTGGAATAAAAAAAGATACACAAAAAAATCTGATCCTAACAGACAAGGCTATAATTTTGCACCAAGCAAAGGTACTGGTTCATGGATTTGTTTGATCAATTTGTAAGTCTTATTTTGAAACTTGTTTTTTTTGTGGTAGAGGCAGCTTTCACACTTGTTGTGGCATTGTGTGGAACTGTTCTTGTATAGTAGAGAATGGTAAAAGTGGAAGTGAAGTTCTCCCTTTGTGTGTATTTTGGTGGTGATGATATGTCAACTTATCAGATTCTTATGACTACCACATAAGCAAACACATCCCTGAAGTTACTCACACATTCAACAAGAGATGAGTAGAGAAACATGGGTAACCAACTGGAAGCTTGAAAACTGGAAGTAGCTGCACATGGTTGTAAATGAGCAGGGGAGGTAGGTCCTTCAAAATCACAGGACCGCTAAAAGCAATCCAAGATAATGAGATGTAAATAGCTAAAGGCTGCATAAAGCTCCGGACAAGGGTGTGTTCAGCAGGTTCGGAGGTGCAAGCAATCCTTTTGGAATAATATCAGTTTGTGTCAGAGTTATATTTACAAAAACTATGGTAAAATATTGCTTTGAATGTGGAGTTCACCAGTTGCTTCTTGCTGTATGGTGTACCATCAAGGTTTCCTCCAAGTTTGCAGACATGTTAGCGGTGTGCCTTTAGGGATGGCAATGTTGGTCTGTCATTCAGTCCAGTAGTTGGTGAGATATCTCAACAACTATTGGATGGATTGCCATGGAACTTTGTACAGACATACTTGATCCCCAGAGGAGGAATCCTACTGATATTTGGTAATCCCCTGAATTTTTGTCTAGCACCATCAGTCAGTCAAAGTGTTCGCTTATCCATTGAAATATTTCAATATCCGGTAATGGATTGGCACCAAATAACTGTGCAGACATTCAGATGACGGACCTAATGACTCTGGTGATCCCCTGCCTTTTCCTCTAGCTCTTCCATGAGGTTGACATTGGGTCCATTATTGAAATGTCTCAAGAACTATTAAGAACTACTACTCTGGTACCAACATTCATGTCCCCATCAGGATAAACTGTAACACTTGGGTGATCCCTTGGCTTTTCATCGCTCTGGTTTCGCTTTGGTTTCTGAACAAATACCTGCAAAACAAATAGCATTCCCATGCATTAGCTGTACTTTGTGTTTAGTGCTAATTAACAAATAGTAGAATTTTAAAATGCTAAACTAAGACGGTTAACATAGTAAACATTATACTTGATAAACATCAGTATTGTAGTGTCATCAGTGTGTCACGTGTTAACATTCTGACATTAGTATTTAGCTCAAAGCACCACTCAAAGCCTAAGTACAACCTCACACAGACACTAGCATGACTGTAGACTCTTAGTCGTGTTACAATTTGCATTCAGATACAGAATGCAAGTAAATAAATATGAATTGCATTTTTTTATCACTTACAGCTGGATTTAAGGAGTTATAAAAGACGTCAGTATTAAATGTGCACTTGTCTCAGTAAAATCAACCAAGTTATCTCTTCTCATTCATTGTAGCTGCAGGCTTGTCTGTTTTTTCTCCTTAAGAGAGATAGACAATTGATAGGAGAAAGAGTTATTCTTCAAACAAAATGACAGCTGGCAGCCAAGAAAAGGACAGATTCCATATGTAGTGGGTTTTAGCAACAGTTTCAGAGGTAAGAATGGCAGCGGGAATTTTTTTTTTCTTCTTTTGTTTCTAATGTTGACACCAGTTCTTAGTACCAGCCAGGCTAGTAAGCTGTTAGAAAAAATTAAATCAATACTGCAACTCAGGAATGTTGACTCCTAGAAATACCACATCTGATGGGTAGAAACATGACGGATCAAATCTGTTAAAAGATGGTTGATGTCTTAATAGACAATGGGGGTGGTTTGTCATAAACCTGATATGGCTAATGCCATAGAGAGCTCACTTCTGTCCAAAAACTATTGGGACAACTATTGCTGGTAAACTTTTTTTTTGTTTTGCGGGCCAAAGGACTAAAAATACAGCCTGACATTTGTAGCTTCTAAATTTACTTTGTGAATATACTCAGAACTAGGACAATTGGTCTTTCTAACCCTACATAGTGCTTGTGTGCACACTCTGTTGTTTTAACTCTGATTTGCCAGACGGTCTCAGAAGCTGATATGAAACCATACTGCTAACTTCTTACAGTACTGGTTCACAGTACTTGTGTCCTCCTTCCAGGCAAGTTTTATCAGTTCACAGAGCTGATATTAAATTGTACTTCTGGTGATTCACACTGCTTCTTTCGTCCAGGCATCCTTTACTTTCTGAGGCTGTATGACCAATGGAAAGAGGATACAATGAGCAAGCACAGCATGGCTATGCCTGTGATATACAGTTTGTGTTGTGGGGAAAAATGTGCATATAGGGAATATTTCTCTATTGCACAGGGTGCATTAAATTATTTTCATTACTATGCAACCATTACTGCTGGCTATAGCTAGCCTGAAGTCAAAAAATGTTCCATAGCAGTAACTCATTATTTCATATGTACCTGAATCACAGTAGGATTTTTTGGAATATACTGTACAGTGGGGTCCAAATGTCTGAGACCACTTTCCCAGAGTGGGAGTGTAACTTTAATTATTTGAATTCCAATCCCAGTTCAAGTCCATTTCATTTCAAGTAAATCATTTAATTTACTAATGATGGGGGAGAACCTTATATGAAAATAATCATAGTTCCAAAGAATGCATTGTGAATCACAGCTACCTGGCTCAAAAGTGGGCTGAATCAAGCTCGGCGTATCAGATGGAAGACTTTACCTCTCAATTACATCATGAGCAAGAACCATCAAATTCTCAAGAGATCATAACCAAAATACTTGTTTTTATGGATCCCATCAAGGTCGTGTGTGGAGATGGAGCTGTCCAGATTCTTCACTACATTAAACTTTTACCTAACCGTCTGTAATTTAAACACAACAACTGCTAATGTTTTGCCTAAACCCTAAATCCTAATGACATGGTCCTGCCCATAGCTCTTATGGCATCCATCAGGTTACCTTAAAATCTCCGATTTTTAGCTAAAGCCTGTAGTGTCACTGAACAAATGTTTGGAGAAGTGACGGTGTTAACCTCTGTGGTTTCAGGCCAACATGAAGCTTTACATGCTTGTTTGCGGCTCAGTGTGCTGAGAAAAGGTAGGCATCACTGTAAGGAGACATTGCTGGTGGACAAACAGTCTAAAACATCTACAGAGCTGTTTGAAACAACAGTATTCTTGGAGGCTTGCAGGTGGGAGTGGGGATTTCATGAACACAAAAACGCTTCCTGGGAAATTCCCCTTTTTCCTCCAAAGTTTGCAGTTGGCCTTTTCCCATAGACTGTTTCCACTCTCCTGTTGTGAGAACTCAGTTTGAGTGGATTGGAAATTAAAACATAATGAGGAGAAAGGCAAGCTGAAAACGGACAACAAATTTGCCAGTGAAAGAGCTTCAACCTGATAAAGACCTTTACTGCCCTCCACTGGTGGAGGTATGCAACTCATTTACAATCAAACACTGAGAGAAAGAAAGATAAACTTGCAAGTCTTTTTTTAATTCCTGCACATCATGCAGTTTATGTAACCATTATGGTATCTAGTGTAATTTCTTATCGATGACATCGCCGTATCACAGAAAGCTGCTGCTCACACTACAGTAGCACGACACTGCTTCAGTTGAACAACATGTTTTGCCACATGCTTCAGTAGCCTACACCTGCGTTTAACATTTACACGTGTTGGCAGGTCCTCTGTGGCTGCTACATCAAAAATTACCTCCATCTTTGCAAACATGTGTCTCACACTTAAGCTGGAAAAAAAGCAGGGCTCTGGAACATTACACAATCTCTGAAAACCTTTAGGCGCTACAGTGTTGTCTCCTAGCAACCAACGAAAAGGGTTGGCAGTGCAGCAATAGGTGACATTAACGCAAACCACCATCCAGTGATTCCATCTGTATAGTGGAGTACGTGAATGTCCATTTTGTGCTGAAAGGAACACTGAATGTGGCGACTGAAGAGCACAGGGGAGCAGTTTTTCTGTTTGTGGTTTGGTTATATTGGTGTAATTGCCAAAGGCTTGGCCCTACAACAGGAAAAAAAAAAAAATAATAATAATAATGGATCATTCTACCAAGCTCTTGCAGGGCTTTTTTCTCAACCCATAAAAAAAGTTGATAAATAAATAGAGTAAATGTCTGTTTCACCTGAACCAGACAGAGCATTGTAGCTTTTGTGACAGGCTATTGTCCTGTGAAGATAAAGCTTAGAAATGGATTGTTTCTTTTCAGTACGGTTGTATGTTCTCATTGGACACCTAGGAACACACAAGGGTAGGTAAACTCTTAGGAGCTTTTACCCTGGAGCCATAGTGGATATATACATTACCTGAAACAGAAGCAGGATTGAGCACAGAGGGGCAAAAATCTTTACCTGCTACAATGGCTGTATGTCTGTTTCAGGTCAACTGCGCAGCTGTAGAGCTACATGGACTCCTTAGAGTGGAGATTTCATATTTCCACTGTACTAGCAAGTACAGTACAGCAAAGCCTCTCCAGTTCTTTTTTGCCTTGTAGAGATGATGAGTTTGCTTGCTGCTGTTGTGCAGTAGGATAACTGTGGAAATGATGCAGGGCAGTGTAACTCAGCTGGGGCTTTCTGACTATCACTTGGCCTGGCCAGGTGCCTCTCATCCTGCAACTTTAGCGAAAGAGTCCAACCTTACCCTAGAATTTACCTCCAGGATTGGGTGGCACCAGCTATTCATAAATCCATTACCAAGTTTTAACGCAAAGTCCTTCCTTCTTAGTAATTAGTTGCTCGTTTCAAACTGCTGATTTAGATAGGGTTGCATCATTACAACATAAGAATTGTCTTAATATATTTTAAGACAATACTCTTAATATTTTGTAACAACTATGAGAACTATCTCTTAAATTGCAACCCATTTTAATGTAGTCATGCATAAAACTCCAATTAACATTTTACATTCGAAGTAGGTGAATTTTGATCTTGGTAACAGCTGGTGCAACTGGCTCCCGCGCTACAAAGTTCTCTGAAGAGTTGAGCTCAAATAATTATCATTCAGCATCCTGCACTACCTCAGAGAGCATAT
The DNA here is from genome assembly GCF_016859285.1 of Xiphias gladius. NCBI lineage: Eukaryota > Metazoa > Chordata > Actinopteri > Istiophoriformes > Xiphiidae > Xiphias > Xiphias gladius. The sequence goes on along the minus strand of NC_053419.1, from coordinate 19,579,984 downwards.
TCTATGTCCCATCAGTCAGTTTCTGATCCAGGGATCAATCTGCCAAGGCCCTTGGGTCTTCATGTGGGTCATGAGCCCATGCGGAAGTAGTCCAGTGTTGTTTCAATGGGCTTCGCCTTGACTGGCCCAGTGGCTACAGGCTGTTGAAGCAGAGAACTAGTGGCCCCTCAACTTTGAGCAGTTTGGCTGGAGAAAACCTCCCCGGAGTTTTCGCCTTTGACATCACAGCTCTCAAGGAGCAAGCCGACCCCTTGACAATATTATAGCAATTAACACAGGGTTTATGTACATTATCCACTGATATCAAAACACACCCACAAAGTCCATTTGACATTAGAGCTACACTGATCAATATTTTTATATTAACAATGGATTAAAAGACTACGTGCAATGTGAATTGTATCGCTCAAAGTAACAAACTCCCAGAGAGTTATCAATCAAACGAACAGTTGCAATCAGCTGTGTGGAGCATTTTGACGTCCATCAGCTAATTGTTTCGTGTTTTTCGGCTCACAACTTTACCGCTTCGACTCAGTCTCACTGCTCTCCTGAACCCTGTTTGCCATCACAGTAAGGCAGCTGTTTTGGGCAAAAATGCCCTAATGAACCTACTGTATGTTACAGACACATTTAGCAACTAGCTTGTGAATGCATTGGAGAGCCAGATATTTCCATCAGGAGTTTGGTGGAGAACACAACGGAGCTAAAAGGAGAGTGAGTATTGGACTTGCATTCAGCAACAGTGGCAAGAAACACAACTCTCAGGGAATGATAATGTTGCTCTGTGTCTACTGGATGTGTAAATAAGTAAGTAGTTTCTAACACATTCTCCATATCAACTGTATAAGGTGAAAATATGTCATTGTTGTGTTTACAGCTTGTTCCAATGCCCCTCAGTGGCTGAAAAAGCAATTATATTTAGTTTATATTTAAAATTTAAATCCATAGTCATATTATCAGTGAACACTATATCATTTAAAATCAACATGATATTATTTAAAATATAATTATACTATATAATTCCATTTAATATAAGCTGCCACGGAGATGATTAGAGGAAACTTGCTCCACGGGCACTGAAGTGCAGACGAGAGCAGATGGATTTTGTGATTCTATTTGGATTCTGTCCCTGTCTCCTGTACAAATTATGACTGAGGTGTGTCATTTTGGGTGTGAATATTAAATGTGATGTTGACTTTACATTTACATTTTAATATCGGCAGACAGTGTGCATTTGAACATGAAAATGTAGACTGGGTTTTCATATCATTTTAATGCGCACACTGATTGAAAACAAAATGCATCTGTGGATTTGCATTTTCATTTGAAATGCGGCTGTATAGTTATATAATTACTTACCGTTATAGCATAAAATAATTCACAGGATGAGAGTGTATTTTAAACTGCACTTCCACACCTCTCCAGTTCTCAAGTAAATCCATTAGCACTCCACCCATCACACAGCGATACAATCAGAAGAAAAACGCACAAGCAAAAACACGCACACTCGCACTCACACTTACACCAACACTAGCCCCTCGTGTGACATGCATATTTTATAGACAACCTTTCACTCCAATCCCAGTCCCGAACCTGAGGGGGCATTCTGGTTAAAAGTCATATTGACTAGGCAAACATTTTCTGCCCCGCTGCCAAGAACTCAGCAGGATGTGTGATAACTTCCATCAGTGTTACTCTTGCTGTGTTATTGGATCACAGAGGATGTATGGAAGTGCTTCATGCCATCCAACTTAAAGGCTTATATCTTATATTGGTTTTATATAGCTTTAGATGGTGTAAAGACAAAACACTGTGATTGTTGCATTTTGTCATTTTTGAGTGACGACAATTAAATTAGCGTCCTTCAGCTTCCCCAAAATGTTGTCATTTATTTCATTTACCGACATGATGGCTCAACTTACCAGGCAAAAAATAAAGGACACATGGGGAGACCATCACCGAGGGAGACATATGATTATACTTTGAAAATCACAAACACTCCCAAAGGCACAAAGTGCCAGCTGCTAAAACCTCAGAAAATGTGTAACGCAATTTTCACTTAAGGAAAAAACCTTTCTGATTATAAGGGTGAATGCCACTCTTTTTAACAATTCATGGTATCTCTTGGCTAATATAATAGCAGTTACATTAAGGAAAACGAATGTCCCTTGCTTCCAGAGCAAAAACAAGCCCACAAGTCCTCATAATCCACAACTTGGAAGATGTTTATTGCAAACCAGACAACCTCCGCACTTTGGCAGTGCTGTTTGATCTCAGACTGGTTTGTAGTAAGAGATTATTTCATGAATTAATCAATTAGAAAAAAGTACACCGATTTAGTATCGTACTTCTTTAACATTCTCTGACTCACCATGGACAAAAAAAGTATCAAAACCAATGCGGCAGAACCAGAGATTATCGTCGTTTTTATTCCACTCATGCTTTGTCCTCGTCCAACCCTGATGGCCACATCGCCCACAATGCAACGCGTCTGCCGACAGTTCGGTTGGAGATTCAGGTTTGTTATGCTAGTAGCAGCTATTGTAGCCTTGAGCAGAGATGAGAAGCGGCCTACAGAGGTCAAGTACGCTCACTTCTTTCTAAATGCATTGACAACAGCCACACAAGAGTTTATGCAGCTTTTTTTTCACATACTCAGTAACACTCTACGACCTGTAAATAGACCATTAGGTTGAAAATTGGCAAACATTAAAGTAGCAGTTTGAGGCGTTTGTAAACAGTAGATAAAGAGATAGATAAGTCATCATGCAGATATAGAATAGTAGTAGTGGCAGTATTGTTTTGTTTCACTTTAACCAATCAGTAGTGACGCATCTGACATCATTTTCATTGCTAGTAGGGCTGTAGTCTCCCGGTCGACTGGTTGATTGGTTGATCGATATGCTCTGGTCGGACAGCGACAGCCTTGACGGCTCCAGATTCTGCTACTATTCTGTCAGTACAAAATAAGTGGTAAAAAATTATTTAATATGCAGAAGTTACTAGCTTTATATGTTTATTTATAATTTATTTAGGCTAATAAGGCTACCTGGTAGAGTGCACTCAGTGTGCCGTGGCCAATTTAGTCAACCCACAAAACCGTCTTCCCACACCTCATTTGGTGTTATGACTATGGTGGTGGAGAGCACTGTCTAACAAAATGGTCCAAAATCTCCCATAGCTGTTCAACTGGGTTGAGATCTGGTGTCTGTGAAGGCCACGGCATATGATTAACATCGTTTTCATACTCATCAAACCATTCAGCGACCCCTATGTGCCTTGTATGGAAGCATCTGAACTTGTTACTTTCATTCATTCATGTTTTCCCCTCAGTTTACGAGCCATCTGTATACAATATGTGTATGGATACAAATAGATATGTATTTTTTGGCCTTAATCACTGGCTGTTACAACACGAGACTGATTTCTGAATACATATACACCTCACGAATGTTTTTGCTTTCTTACTGTAAACACCGGTTGACCGGGAGAACACAGCCCTACTGGAAATGCAGCTTACACGTAAAAAGAAAACTATGTCAGATGCGGCCCTACTGATTGATTAGAGTGAAACATTTCAAAACAAAACTAGTACTACTACTAATACTCTATATCTGTATTATGACTTATCTGTCTTTTTATCTACTGTAGATATCTACTTCTTGGTCAAAATCCATAAAAGAAATTATGTATTTAACTCTTTTTGCATGTAAAACACCTTGAAATTTCAAAGATATGCTGTTGTCTAGGAGAGAAAGGATACTATTACATGTGGTGGAAAGGAAAACCTCTATTTTTTAAAGCCAGCTTTTGAAATCATTTCCATTGTGCAGAATAGAAAACAATTCTTGCAACATGCACAAATGCAGATGATCTACTGTAAGCAGCGTCCAAAGACAAAAGATGAATCATATTCAAATGACAGAAGGAATGAGTGGTGGAGAAACTCCCAGGAGCATAACCGCCATGTGATTTTCATGACAAGAACTCATCAAATCTGCATTCCCTGTGGAGAGGGGGTGTTGAAGGCACACTTCTACTCACTCTTTCTCTCTCGCTCTGGAATATTCCACTAAGCAGAGAAGAGAGAGTTTCCATCTGACATGACACTGTCCTCGGAGCTCGGAGGGTGATTACACACACTGCATCTGCAAACCTTGGCTAAAAAGCATTACAGGTCACTAAATCATCCTTTATCTCGTCCGTCTCTGGGTGACCTACAGTAAAATCATTTATGAGAAAGATATTTTTCATCAGCTAATACAGTTCTTGATGGTTTCTAGATTTAATTTATTTCAACCAAGTATATAGTGATGAAACAAACATTTTTATATATACTGTGCTGCCCCCACCATCATTTGTCCTTTCATGTTATGCCTTTTCTCTGCCACCACCGTGGAAAATACTATGGAAAATAGTAACAGCTGTCATCTCCTCCTTTTTCAACCATGGTATGTCTTACCATCATATTCCCATACTTCACACAACGACTAAAAATGAAGTCTGATGCAAAGACATACAATGTAAAATGTAAATGTGACTCCTTTTGCATTTTAAAAATGTAAAAGTTTTACAAGAAAAACACAGATCAGTGGTTATGCAACGTGGCCTCTGTGCGTCATTGTAGTGCATCACAATGCACCGACTATGAAAAAGCCAGGACACGAACCTGCAACAGCAAATATGCGGTCTACAGTGAAGGCCTGAGAAAAGCTGCAATAGCAGGAGAGCCAAATGCCATGGCACGACTGCTCGGGTTCACTTGTTGGTCAATAGCAAACATGCTGACAAACACTACTTTCCCCCGGAGTGGGAAACAAGAACAAACTAAACATGGCACAAACTCAGAGCTGAATTAGGTGGAGTTCTGTGACAATGTTGGATTTTTTACAAACGGATTTACAGTTGCTGTGGTGACGATCCCAAAATGTAAAAAAAAAAAAAAAAAAAAAAAGACAAGTTTAATTTCTTGAGGTGACAGTTTGCCTTTTTATCCCAAACATGACGCTTCACTTGTGCTGTGCATGTTTGGGAGCGTTCAAATGAACAGGATGTCAGAGACCAGTGAATCAGTGAATCATGCTACATGTCAAACCTGACAGGCGAGTGCATTGTTTTTCTTCGGAGAGGCTTGAGTTCACTCTACGGATAGAAAACGGGTAGGAAATAAGCTGCCATGATGTAAATCAATCAAAAAAAACAATATTATGCAGCGTTTGAAGCCTCTGGCAACTGCAAGGATACGGTTGATTCAGTACCTTTAATATTTATTAATTTTCCTAAATAAATTCAGAATAGGCGGCCTGAATGGTGAAAAGATTCCGTATTTTACTTAAATATATGAAAATGCAACATACACTCACAAGGTTTCACACCTGTCCTTGGTCAGTCAGCTGGAGAGACACAACCAGCTTTCATTTTGTTTTTGTTTCTGTTTTTTAGACTACATTGAACAGCCATAACGTTCCCTTTCTCAGTTTTTGTAAAATGGCTACTTCTGCACTTAATGCAAAATTAGCAAAACTGTTTCTGAGCTGAGTTTGACTTTGATGGTTCTGCTGTTTCTACACTGTCGGTAAACAGTATTGCGAGACACATTACTGGTGCATCTGCCTTTTTGTCAACACAGATCAGCACTGGTCGGCCTTCTGTGTTGGTGTGTGGGTGGATCTGCGTATAAGTATACATGTGTGCTGAGTGGGAACAGGGGCACAGCTGGGGTCTTGGCCTTCTCTCTGAGCACCATCTTCAATCCTCTTTACATCTCATTGTAAAACCTCCACTTACCAGCTCTTACTGTAAGGTCTCCTTCTCTCTACAGTATCTCTGTGCTGGGCTCAAGCACACTTATTTCTTTTTCCTTGTGTCCTCTAACTATTGTCTACTGTATGTTGTTCACGCCCCCACCCCATCCCACTCCCCACCCAGCCTTTTTGGTAATATAGCCTATGATATTGGCTCAGCTGAACTCCAGGAAGGTTACAGCACAAACTGACAGGGGCTACTAACAAGTACCAGCTGACTTCTGCACCCTCATCTGTACAGCAAAAAAAAGCTTGTCTGCCTGCTTTCGAACGTGCAGGTTGGTCTGAGAAAAGAAGAATTTTCTCAGACCACCCGCTTTGAATTCACACAGTACACATGCCAGCAAGACGTGTCCATTTTTGGTGTTTGACAGACACATTAAGAAAAATAATGGCCCTGCCAAGTGGCATTTTGGGCTCTGGATCAGTTTCATTTTGGTTAACAAACATCAGCCATCATATCAGGCTGTCAGGCTCCTCTACGGAGATAATGCAGATTGAGAGCAGGGAAATTAAGATTGAACGATGTGGTGTAATCAAGGCTGTCCCTGTATTACCCTTTTTCTCATTTGATTACTACAGATACTCCAAAGGGAAAAAAAAACAGACGAAGCTCCACAGTGGGTCTCTGCTGCCCCCTGTAGCAGCAACCCTACATGAATTATGACTACGATACTAAAACACTAAACTAAATCCAACTTCATATTGGAGGTTTAACAAAAAATATACTGAGGGTGAGAATGTTTTCATGTAGGTGGGAGGATGTGATAATGACTGCAGCTGCTGTGCATCTTGGTGATGAGGTTAATCTTCATGTTGTCCCTCCAGACAGAATATAAAACAAGGAGCACAGAAAAAAAATACCAAAAATCTTTCTTTTTCACATTTTGTCAGCCCACCGACATAAAGAGTCGCTTTAACATTTACTGTACAGTTTTGTAAGTAGCATTGTTGTATACATACATAGTATTTCATATTTTTATTTTTTTTCATCCATTTTATTTTATCTATGATCATGCGGTTCAGTTTGAAACTGCCTTTTATCCTGTAATGCTGTTTGTTTTTTAAAACCGAATGACAGAGGAAGAACATTGTGTCTGTTTTTACAAAGGCCTACACTGCCATCTGGTGGTGTATGGCAGAAAACCCCACTGAAACAGTAGCAGTTAGATAAAGATGAAAAATAACTGAAATCTTTTTATGGTGATTTGAATGGGCAGCATTTGTATGTTTGTACTGTTGAGTGTCCTAAGTCAGTCTGAATTACCCTAACAGCTGCTACAGTGCCGATAATAAATCATAATATCACTGCGTCTTGAGCAGCACTGTGCTGTCCTGTCTGTGGCTCTGCCCAAGGCATTTGATGAGCTGTCTTCAGGCAGGCGAAAATTTCACAGGGCTACAGATCAAACCGGTTTGTTTATGGCGAGCATCCCGTGTCACAGGGTTAATCCCGGGTTTTATTTTCTATTATTCTACATAACGCTGGGGATTAATACAGCTTTGCATGTCATTAACTACTCTGTCTTGTGTCTTGTTTGGACCCTTTTTACACTTTGCACCCTTTGGACCACTGCATACGCCTTTTCAAGGGCGACTATCGTGTTCTTCCACTGGTTCCGTAAGAAAAAGCAACTGTGAATCCACGCAAAGCCATTTAATTCTTGAGTTTTGGTATACAATATTTTGATTTCTTGAATTCGGTGGCACAAAGGTTCCTTTTATTTTCAGTTATTGGGTGTTATGTTTCCTACTTGCATTAACTTGTCTGTTTTTACTCCTTCAATTCCACCAAATCATGGACTTGATGCCATCCATTCCAGCCTCTATGAGCCCTCCAAGGCTCACCACCTCACGAGCATGTAGACATTAATGTAGTTCATAACTTTTTCCAGAACTCCCCACTCAACAGGCAACAGATCCAAGTCTAGCTTCAGAAATGCCACGTGTTAAGACAGTTTTAGGCATTCTATATTAAGGTTGATAGAAGTTTAATTTATGGCAAATTATACATTTTTAGGATAGCAGGAACCCTCCCATTTTAGTAAAGGATTCTATTAAAACATTGTCTGCATTTGAGTATTTGGATAAACAGATGGCTAATATGCTTCTTTTTTTTTAATAGGACACTGTGAATCTGTCAAGGAAGTAAAAGTCTGCCTTTAGGTATGACAATTTTGCATGGTTGTTCAGTATGTTAATCTGTAGTGGATCATTCTTTGTTCTTTAATCAAGACAACATTGCTCAGCGTACAGAGTAGGTAGGCAAATTGTCAAGATCCGCAAAGGGAAATCCAAGTCAGCTCAAAGTATCAGCAACGCCAAGTCGCAAGCTGCCCCCGGGGAATCAGCTCGATCGCCATCCTTCACCATTTGCCTTTTAAATAATTAGATGGTCTGGCCGTGTTTATATATTCAGCAACAATATTATGCAGATTGCTAGCAGCAGTTACCTCAACATGTTTTTAAGCCCTGAGGGATACATACATATATGTACCCGTTACTTTCCCCCTCCAGGGCTGGAGTGAGCAGGGTTGCTGTCCATGGTGCTGAACCTCTTTTTTTCACTTTGGTGCCTCTCAGCCTACGTGGCTGAGCTTCCACGGCTGACAGCATTTTTTTTGGAAAAGGAGATGACCGTAAATGAGACAGAAGGACTGCTTTGTGTTTCCATCAAACCTTTTTGTTTTATTATGAATTGAATGAATGCTGGTGGTGTGAGAACTGACGTGGTCCTTATGACGCCTGTTCTTGGTGCAATGTCAGATTCGGTTATCGCCACTTCCTCATTTGCATGCAAATGAAAACATCAAATGACCAGGCAAAGTGCATTTCATGGTCAGGAACATACCAGTGTGCTGTAGTGCTTCTTGTGCTAGTCTTTGTGCCACCATGAAAATGGGGCAAATTCAAATCACTTAATGTCTTGCAGTGAATATTGGTGCAAAAGGAAGTGCATTGTTAATGTGGACAGCAGGACAAAATTGGGAGGAAATGTCTTTTTTTTTTTCTTGCGTATGACAGGACTCTGTTCATCTTGCTTTGAGTTTTTAGGAGAGGTCTTTGTGTATACCTCTCCTTTGTATATATGGGAGTGTGTGTGTGTGTGTGTGTGTGTGTGTGTGTGTGTGTGTGTGTGTGTGTGTGTGTGTGTGTGTGTGTGTGTGTGTACATACATAAAAATTAAGATGAAAACGTCCCACCCATTAACGTCTTTAACGGCACTAGTTTTATTAGAGTCCATTTGCATTCATAATCTCACCTGCCTGATTCTGTGTATGTTGTATCACTCACAACATACACAGAATCAGATGTACTATATATTGAATGACTTACCAGTGTTTTTTTTTCAACTGCTGTTTATGCTGATTAATACATTTATTTCATTATTTCAGGAGTAAATCACAGAGGAGAAACCCACGGGCCTAGTCACAAAACAAGACATTAGATGAGAATGAGGAGGAATGTGTGTAGAAATTGAAGATGCTGGATTGTATAAAGTTGTATTTTATCCTGAAAAAGTTTAGTGAAATGTCAAAAGTGAACCAAGGCAGTTTTTAGACCTGAGAATTGAATCCTTATTGTGTGGAATATTACACAGCACAAGCAGTAAGTGCATAAAATGCTCCATGGCTCCATGAAGTGTTGTGTATCAGTGCTCAGCAGGTAAGTGATCGGCATTCATTGGTTTGCCATATGTGTAGTGAAATATTATCAACAGTATGTATACTTCCGTACAGTTTATGGAATGTCATAGTGTGCCAGGCAATGTTTGATCACATTAGGTGCAGTGAAGACACTTTTTATTGTGTGCCACCAATGATGCATCAGAGTTTATAAATCTGCTCCTTATCCCTCAAATACTTTATAATGACTATTTATGGGAAATTGTTGTCCTCTTTCTGCCTTTTTCAAGGTTACACACTATGTGCACTACAATGAATATGTGCAATATAAATGTTTTTTCAGAATCCCAAATTGCATCCCAATATAAAATGTTTCAAGGCAACTTTTAATTTAGAAAAATCTGCTAAAGGTTAATAAGGATCAGGGCTTCAACTACAAATTATTTCATTATTGGTTAATCTGTAGATTATTTTCTCAACTAACTGATTAGGTGGTTGGTCAATAAAATCAGGAAATTGGGAAATTTGGATGGACATTTTTCACAAAGCCCAAAATGGCATCTTCAAATCTCTTGTTTTGTCCAATAAACCCAAACACGGAGTTTACTCACTTAAAGTCTGATTCTTTTGCATTGGAACTCTGAAGATGGCCATCCAGACATACAGATTGGTGACAAATTAAGGGAAAAACCAACATAAAGTATCTTGGTAAGGTGTTGGGCCACTATGTGCTGCCAAAACAGCTTCAATGCTCCTTGGCATTGGTTGGCAAGTCTCTGGACTCTAGTGGAGGGATGGACACCATTCTTCCAAAAGATATTCCTTCGTTTGGTGTTTTGATGATGGTGGTGGAGAGCGCTGTCTAACACGTCGGTCCAAAATCTCCCATAGGTGTTCAACTGGGTTGAGATCTGGTGACTGCGAAAGCCCTAGCATATGATTCACATCAGTTTCATACTCATCAAACCAGTCAGTGACCCCTCCTGCCCTATGGATGGGGGGGCATTGTCATCCTGGAAGAGACCCCTCCTGTCAGGATAGAAGTGTTTCATCATAGGATAAAGGTGATCACTCAGAACAACTTTGTATTGCTTTGCAGTGACCCTTCCCTCTAAGGGGACAAGTGGACCCAAACCCTGCCAGCAAAAGGCCCCCCACAGCATAACAGAGCCACCGGATCCCCTCATTGCAGTGGTCAAGCATTCAGACCTATACTGTTCTCTTGATGTACGCCACATGTGCACTCGCCCACTTGTCGAGAATATGGTTAAGGATGATTCAACTGACCATATGACTTTTTTTCCACATCTCTATAGACCAGCGCCTGTGGATTCTGCACCACTGAACTCTCAGATGTCCATTCATCTTTGTAATGAGGGGTTTATGCACTGCAACCCTACTATAATATCCCTCCCTGTCTACCAGTCGACGGACTGTTGTTGCTGACACAGTCTGATCACGTCCTGCATTGACATCCTCAGTCACCTGAGGTAGAGGTGCTCTTCTGTTTTTCCTTACATATCGCACTAATGCACGAGCATCACGATCATCAAATGTGCGCTGACGACCGCAATTTCCGACCCCATTTACCGACGTCTTTCCCATAGATCTAAATGCAGATGTCACTTTAGTCACTATTCCTATTGGAACACTAACCAGCTGAGCAGTCTTTGAAGCTCCTGCCATCCGTGCCCCAACTCTGAACCCTCTTTCAAAGTCACTTAGATTTTTTCTCTTGCCATCTTGATACGAAATCAAAATCCACTGGGCCTGCTCAGCATTTTTGTACATGCCACGGAGTATGATTGAGCGTTAACTGCTTAATTGTATCATGCAGTGCACCTGTGTGGAAGCCTCTGCAATCATTGTGTTTCTTCACTCATTTATTCAGGGCTTTCCTGTAATTTTCAAATTACATTTGTGCAAACAGCTAATGTCAAATGACTCAACTTGTCATGTTGAGTTCAGAGGTCATTTTGTAAGGTATTTAGAGATGTGTGTATCGCTAGTGACATTTTTTTATGTCAAGCAGATAATGCATCCCCATGAAGTTTCTTCTCCTCTGAATGTACCATTTATCCCTAACCAGCATTTTGGCTTTTCACAGTTTTAATTCTCTGTATTGGTACATTCAATTTGATTTTGACCTTCTGCTGTTTTAATGTTGGTGCTCTTAAAGCTATCAGTAACACTGGCAGGGTCTGTAATGCAGCTCTTCCTTTTGGGACATGTTGTACTGATGTTGCAGTGATCATGATGAAGGATTCTGGGCAAATGCATAGTCATATCAATGCAGTGAACAGCATTTAATCTGCCAATGTACCTCTCTGCAATTAACTTTCATATGTAGAGCAAGCTTCTTAAAAGAATTATATTGATTAAACGAGATGCTTTTGCATCTTGGTTTAAATAAAGTGCTTTAGTTTAGTTTTAGATGTGTTTTTGTAAACACTGCATAAAGTACCGGTATCCATTAATATATTCATTATTAATTTCAATTAATTAGAGCAAACCAAGGACTGTGGACAAAGAATGTGAACTGAATGTAAGAAAGAATAATTTTTTTTTCCAGGATTTTGAATGATATTTTAATGTTTGTCTGAAATCCAATTAAAACATGTTAAAAACTAAAAGGTGCTGATGAGTTGTTTGGGTATAACTAGAGTTGAAACCATTACTCGATTAATTAATCGAAAGAAAATCAATCTGCAACTGATAATCAATTAATGTTTTCAGTCGTTTTTCAAATTTTGCAAAAATGCATAACATTCTCTGGTTGCTGCTTTTCTTTGTCTTATGTGATAATAAACTGAATATCTTTGGGTTTAGGAGTGTTGGTCGGAAAAAAAACTAGGAATTTGAAGCATTTAGTCAATTAATCAAGAAATTAATAAAATTATATTAGTCCATAAAGAATATAATCATTAGTTGCAGCCCTGGGTGTAACCCATAGGCACATCTGATAATTTTCGATGAACTGATGAAATCAGTGAATAAACGGCTCCAAAATGTAGGGTATATGACCTTGTGGAGACATTATTCGGGTGTTTTAGAGGCATAATATAGATATAACAGTAAAACTTCACATTATACAGCAGATTACAGGACAAACCTGACCTGAATACCACTGAAAACTGTGTGGTCGTACAGTAAGGTGCAGGCTTTTACTCCAGCAAAACCCTAGGGTTGACATCAGTGTTAAGCATAACATCAAACTGACTGTGAGTTGCCTAATTCCTTAAACTACTCTGCCATGAAAAATAAAACCCTCCTATTAGAAGGCGTTTGATAGTAACACTAAGTCGCCTGGGATACTTTAAAATATATATATTTTTTAATTTTTTTTTTTTTTTTTTAAAGGGTTATTCCACCGGAAATTGTTCCCGGAAAAGCTTGTTTCCGTTTATTAAAGCAACATTAACAGATCTAAATTAGGCATATCGGTGTGTTTTGTGATGTAATAATGTAGAATATAGTTCTTTTAAAAGGCAAGTGTGCATATTTCCCGGGGGCGGGGGGCACGCCGATGCCAAAATTTGATGGGATCCATGCTTGGCTGGACTCTGGGTTTAAGGAAGCTTGTCCGCCCGGTAGTCGGAGCGGAGGGGGGACCGCGAAGGCGAGAGCTTCGGGCAGTGTGTGTGTGTGTGTGTGTTTGGGAGAGAGAGAGAGAAAGAGAGAGAGAGAGAGAGAGAGTGGGAGAGAGAGAGAGCTGGTGACGGACACCGAAATATCTCCACGACGACTTTCCCAGCATCTTAAATCAACGCAGCGATGTACACACTCCTGCTGTAGCGGTCGTTTTGTGTCTCGTATAGGTGAGTTAAACGTGTGCACTGTCCGTCGCGGGGCTATATCTGTGCGAAAATACCCGGGGCTAGGGCTCTTAGCTGTGGCTCAATACAAAGGCTTTCTTTGCCGGAGAAAATGCCGGGGCTGCAGCAGCCGGGAGGCCCGCCTGTGTCTTTCAAGTCACCGACATAGCCACGGTTATCCCTCCAACGTTTCTCACTATCTCGTTCATTTCCCACAAAAAATACACCTTTCTCTTCTGTATAAGAGCGTTTGCAAACACTGCACTTGCATTTATCGGTGTTATCGGCCGAGTGCGGCGGGTTTTGACAACCGTGGCCGTTACCAAGAAACATGGTTGCTCTGCGGAGTCTCCTAACGCTGCACGCCGGGCATCGGTGCAGTCCGTGCCGCTAGACGGTCACGGGGACAGCCGGGGTTCCTCTGTTGCAACCAGGAAAACGTCCGGGAGGGGAAAACGCGTTCAACCTCACGTTTGGGCTATGCGATACAGAAAATGCTACCCACTAATGCTGGCATGTCTGTGGAAACTTTCTTCGTACACATGATATGTCAAACAAAGTTGGAGTACGACTAACGTTAGGTTTGGTTATGCTACCCTTTTAGCTCGGTTTAAGTGCTTTTGGGCATATTTCAGCGGGGCGTCTTTGGTGACCCATCCCGGGTTTCGTGTGGCAATTCGCACTCTTTTACCGGGTTCACCAGCTTACAAACGCTGAGGGGAATGGTTAAGTGTTGGGGGATATGGTCTCTCGGTGTCAGGCTCTTGGTCGGGCGGCTCGTTCCCCCTCTGCTCGCTGCCCACTGACTCGGGATTTACAGCTGGGGTAGGTAGGCTAGCAGAGGCTCCTGCTTAGCGGTTAATGCCCGAGAGGAGAGCATGCTTGTTCGTGGAGGCTGTTGCAGGGTTTAACTCTGAACATTTGGTTACTCACGGGACAGTCAAATAGTCGCAGTGGGTTACAAGTAAAACAGACTTTTTCTTCTTTTAAAAAAAAAAAACAAAACCCAAAACAAAACAGCATAACTTTGTGTTGAAGAGCAAAGTATCAAGGTGAATTAAACCCAGTGGCAGAAAGCGACAAAGTACATTTACTCAAGTACTGTAGTTAACAATGGGGGAGGAAGTTAACTTAAGTGAAAGCACCAATACCGCAATGTGAATTACAAGTAAAAGCCCTGCATCTCAACATCCCACTTGAGCAAAAGTGCAGTATTTTACAGTATTCTCAGCAAAATGTACCTGAAATAACAAGTAAAAAAAAACAAAAAAAAAAACAGTACTCATGCTGTAAAGAAAATGGCCTCACTAACTGATATATTATTATATAGACATTATTAGTTTGTTAATACTGATGTATCGACGTGAAAGCAGCATTTTATTGTTGTAGCTGCTTTAGATGGAACTGGTTTTAACAGCTTTATCGATAAAGTTAGCTAGTTTAGTCAAGTGGTTCCCGACTGCACCAGTACAAGTACCTCAAAACTGCACTCAAGTACAGAACTTACTAGAGAGTAAATGTACTTAGTTTCTTTCAAACCACTGGTAGTGGTACTTGAGTATTTCCGATTTAGAATTACCGGTTACTCTGTAGATTAAGATTTTAAAATTCAATAACAAGCAAATAGAATATAGTGCATTGTATTACAGCACATTAAACTACCCCAAATTATACAAAATAGTAAGAATGAGCTCCACCCTGATCAGCTTAAGCATTAAAATGCTGCTTACACATTGATTTTTCAGTAATAATGATCCTGTAATATCATATATGATATGACACAGACAGGTTCCCACATAATGAGTATTTCTGCTTTTGATAATTTGGTAAATTTTGCTTCAGTAAAGACCTGAATGCACGACTTTTACTTGTAATGGAGTATTTTTAAATTTTAATATTGAACCTCTACTTACATAAAAGGTTGTGAATACTTTTTCCACCAGTGATTGAACTGCAGTGGCCTGTTCAGCCTGTTCATTATCTGACAACTTGCACTATTTATTCTGTATTGAATTACACAGTGGGTTGTGTGCACAGTCAAAGCTGTCCATCAACGAATAACTAATGAGAGCTTAAACAGCTTCTCCTGTGGCATTAAAACCAAATGACAAACAATTTGTTGAATGGAGAAAGGCCAATTGGATAAAAACAATAATTTAACGCTGTTAATTTGAGGAAGTGGACTCAGTAATTAGAAGGCACATCTGTATTAAAACACAGCTGCCAGCGTTCCACTGACACTCTCAGGTGCTTCTTAATAAATGAGCGTCTAGCCACAGCAACCTGTAACTTCAGTTCCTACTCCTACAGTATATTAATGTTATTAATTTCAAGGACTAAGTTGTATTATTTGTGCTGCAATAAAATGCATCTAACAC
Organism: Xiphias gladius; assembly: GCF_016859285.1. Taxonomy (NCBI): domain Eukaryota; kingdom Metazoa; phylum Chordata; class Actinopteri; order Istiophoriformes; family Xiphiidae; genus Xiphias; species Xiphias gladius. The sequence continues at coordinate 19,564,361 of NC_053419.1, read as the reverse complement.
TCCAATCACAGCTTCAGGGCAGCCCTGAGGCTGGATTACTAACTGGGTAAATTGGACAACTGCTCTGGGGCCTCAGACCCCCAGGGGCCTTGAAGGCCTCAGGTTCATTTTGTGACAATTACTTTGCAGTAATTTGATTATTGTACATTTGTTGCAATATGCATCATCTTAAATAGGAAGGGCTCCCTTTTTTCACCTAATCTAAAGCCCTGTCTTGTAGATGGATGTCAAAGTACTTCTAAATATTTCACCTGCCATTTTTCTTACCTAATGCATGATTACAAGCAGATACATTTGTTTTCAATTGACGGTAAGCACACAGCTCATTATTGCCCCAGGGTCCAATCTGGCTGTGGGCAGCCCTGCTTGATTTGGCACGCTCCAAAGGTTTGGCATTGGCTTGACGACCTAAGGTTATTTGCCATAATTTGTCAGCTGTAATGATTTCCATTCTTCCCCTCGGTGTAACAGAGTGTTGATGCACCTGATCACTTCCTTGAGCAGTTTAACAGTAAAAGCCTTCCAGCATCACTGCCTCCTTTCCACTCTAGTCAGATTCCTAGCAGTGTTGTTTTCCTTTTCAGTTTTGGTGTATAACTGGGAACTTGCTTTGATGCACTTGACTGACATTTACTTACTTGGCAATTATGTGAGATTTTTTAGTAAACTGGGCCAAAAACGGGCCGGGAGACTGACACAAGCCAGCCACTAGAAGGCTTCTACTGTGAAGAGGCTGCAGGCATTAGACATACTGAACCAATATAATACACACCAACTTGTGCACCCCTGAGCCACAAGAACAATCTCCCAGAACCACGCAGCACCGTTTCATTTACATGATAACGTACAACCTGCACTAACTACTGCAGAGTGGTCACATCGAGTTCCTCCACAGGGGGGCAGCGGGGCACTGAGTATGCTTATTCTGCTGGATGTGCAGCTGTTGGCCTGGATGTGTATTCTGATTGGCGGTCTCTGTCAGTATTGACCATTATGATAGATTGTAGTGTAATTGAAGGAAAATAATTTAAATAAGGAAATCCTGTCAGTCATATTTGATGAAAGTTGACTGTATTTCTAAATTGTCGAGAGGGGATTATTATCTTAATTCTGATGGTTAAATCAAATTGTAGTCGTCTGACAAAATGGACAAAATAGCAGTTATTACCAGGGGGATACTTTTTATATTACATAAAGTTGTGTTTTCCTCTCTGTCAGTAGGGCAATGGCTCAGCAACAGGGGCAGACAAATTGGGACATCTTTAGACAAATTTTGGGGGGTGGATCATTTTGTAATAATCCAATGACATAAAGGACTCCATTTATAGCTCTCACAAAACAATAATGGTCTGACGTATGGACACGAGTGGAATGAATGGAATGGAATGAATATTAATGTATGCCTTCAGAATAATCTGATAGATGAATGTATTTTGACTTTCCTGGCACTGTTTCTGTTTTCTTCTCAGATTGAACAATGTGATTGTGATCGGAGGCAGCGGCACTCCAGTGGTCGAAGACCTCACCCTACTTCACTAGAATGTACTTGATGAATGTACCTCCTGTCGCAGCGACGCAAACAGAATGGAGAACATGTGGCCCACCTGGAGGCTATAGCCTTCAGTGCTTCAATGACTCCGACACTGAGTTGTCAGCCAGAGGCACACCTATCTCAGATAAGGTCCAGATGATCATAGAGAGCCTTAGGAGCACTCAGTCCTCACTCGAGATGGGCGACGAGATCGAGGGAAATGTGCTAACAGGACAAGACGGTCATCCCCAAGTCTGCAAGGTTGCAATGGGTTCTTATGTGGGAGCAAAGTCCAAAACTAAGGGTCTCACTGAAAACCAGCCGTCAGATTTTTCCTCCCCAATCAACCATGAGAGCAGTGACTCCGACAGTGATGATTCTGTGGACAGGGGAATTGAGGAGGCAATTCTGGAATACCTGAAGGAAAAGGATGATCACAAACGCAAGGCGGAGCCGTGCTCCACATTTCTCCAATCATCCAAAATTCCAAGGAAAAATCCACCTATTCCTGAGGTTTCTAAACAGAACTCTGACAGCACATTTTTAATTGCAAGCAACCAGTATCCAAAAAGTGCCAAAGCCGAGTCCCCGACAGCATCAGCTCTTATACCTATAAAAAAGTATATCAAAAACAAGGCCATTAACGACAACATGGTTAAGAAATTGGATTCTAATAAAAGTACAACAGCTAAAAATTTAGTCTTGCCCAAAGAGCAGACAAAGAGCCCATCTAAAACAAACAGCATATTCAACAAAGTGAAGTCCCCGGTCACAGTGAAGGTCGAGGAAGAGTCAAATGATTCTAGTAGTGATGATGGTATCGAGGAGGCCATTCAAAGATATCAGTTAGAAAAAAAGGAGCAGCAGAACAGAAGGGAAACTTTCAATCCACATGCATTCAAAGAGGAGTCTGACTCCACTAGCGACGATGGGATCGAAGAAGCTATTCGCTGCTACCAGCTTGAGCAACTTAAGGAGAAGAGTGTCCTGAAACCATTCTCACACAAACAAAAACCCTGTAGTAAGTCGTTAATACATGCTGTTGGAAGTACAAGCACGGAAAGCATGAAAAAACACAAACTGAGAAAGAAAAAGACCATAACAGAGAAAGAAGTGAAATCTGTCCCTCTTCCAGCTGCTTTCATACCCACAAATTCACTTTCAGAGAACCAGAAAGGTAAAGGAAATGGACTACTTTCATTTAAAGTAGAGAGTTTTAAAGATCAACCTACACCTGCTCCCCCAAAGGTTAATACAACTGCAGAGCTCATGTGTGCTGAGGCAATACTGGATATTTCGAAAACTGTTATGCCTGGGGCCTTCCATCATAGTGTGGGCCTCAGCAGTTGTTCTCCCGCCGAGTCTCCCCTGCAGTCTTCACTTCCTGACACTTGCCCAGATGAAGAAAGTGGTGACAGCTCCATTGATAGTGAAGATGGCATTGAGCAGGAAATCAGGAAATTTCTTGAGCAAAAAGCCCAAATGCACAAACTGCTACCCAGCTCTCCTGTGACTCAAGAGCCTCAAAGTATGAATGAGCCAGAGAGAGTAAAAGCAAAACAAGTTGCGACCCAAAAGAAACCTTCAAGAATGTCGCTGACACAGAGAAGAAAACACAAAGAAGAAAATTGTAGCATTTCCAGCATATCAGGGATGGATAACAGTGTTAAAGTAACAGCCCCTAAATCTTTGCCTGAGCATAGAAAAGATTTGAGCCCATTGTTATTTTCCCACAGAAGTCAAACACGCCCAATAGCTGGATTACACAAGACAGAGCAAAGTGGAGACAAAAGTAGCTCACTTGACAGTGACGAGGACCTAGACACCGCTATAAAAGACTTGCTCAAGACAAAAAAGAAGTCAAAGAAAAAGACAAGAGACTCAAAGCGGAAATCAAAGAAGTGCCTCAAGGATGAAGAACCACTGCTAAGAAATGCTTCACAGACCAAAAAGTTTAAACTTGATCCTTTTTCGAAGCGCAGTGCTCTGAAAAAAGAACAGAAGAGTAAGGATGACTTTAAAGACAAGACTGGATTGAGCAAAAAGAACTTTTCCCAACATAAACAAACTGATAAAAGTAAAGAGCATTATATGCGCGGAGATGAAACAGGGATATTGAAAGAGACTGAGGGTCAAGACTCCATGTTGCTAAACAATACTCAGACTGCTCTTCAGATAAAGGAAGATAGTAGTTCAGTAGACAGCGACGATAGCATTGAGCAAGAGATCAGAAGGTTTCTGGCAGAAAAGGCCAAAGTTTCAACTGCAGTGAAAAGTAAAGAAGGTGATGTGTCGAGGAATGGTACTGTTGTGGTTTGTACCCCACTTCAAGATGAAGACATTAAACAGGAAAATCAGCTGGCTGAAATTCCAAGAAAGAGTATCACCACCCCTTTCTCTGGACAATCTTCTCCAAGTAGCCCACCTCAAGATAGAAAGTCTCTTCCAACGCCACAGATTTTGCTGCCAGACATCTCTTCTGTCTGTGCACAATCACGTCTGTCCTCAGGCCAGTCCTGCAGCCCCAGTCTTTTGGAGCCAGCAGATGGGGCAGGGGCTGTCAGAACCGAGCAAAGGAGGCCTAGCACAGGGAGAGGTGACTTCCAGGATGTAACCCCACAGATGGAGAGAGTTCGACCGGTTTTGAGTCCCAGCATTGCTCATTCTCGTTCTGAGTCAATCAAGTGGCGCCAGAGCCTGGGACTTCCCATTACTGACACAAGGACTCTCAGTCGAACACCATTCCATATCACCTCATCTAAGATCAACGAGACTGCACCAGGAATTATACCATATCAAAGTGGGGGCATCAACCTCAAATCAGAGACTCCAGTCGCCGTTTGGTCCTCTACAAGGACCAGCACAGCACCTTTTACCTGGTCGACAGAGACAACTGTAAATAGCACATTCAGATCCCCTGTTTTGAATCTTTTGTCTACTGCCAGGCAGCATCCAAGGCTGTCTTTTACACGGAGCCTGCCACCTGGCCACAGGTCACAGTGCCCCATAGAAGGAGAGACAGAGAGTATGGTGCATATATCTAAGGACAAGAGTGTGTTTGTCGAACTGGAATCTAATAGGACCAACCATGTCCAGGTTCGAAGCAGGGAAAGGAGTGAGGGAAAGGAGAGAGTCGACTTGCTAATTGAGAAAAAAAGAGAAGGCGAGAGCATGAAGATAGATGATAAAGAAGTACATCTAGAAAGAACAGCGGAAGAATTTGTAGATGAGGCAGATTGTGAGTCAGGAGACAGGAGAAATCCAGAGAAGAAGCAGGGCTTTTCAACATTGTAAGTATTTCCCTTGGTCACTATTTCCCATAGCATCATAATCCAACTTTTTATATAAATTCATTTTTTGATTGTGCCCTGCAAATAAATACAAGGTAGGTTATGATCAAGCTCATTCATTTATAGGCTCTAAGGGAATGTTTCTTAACACGATGAAACGAAACAGGCATTTTTTTAATGTGTTTGTACATTTATACGGCTATGTAACATAATAGCACCATCAAAATGTTTTTTGTGTCCTGAGGTTAATCCATATCACTGAACCTCTGAAAAGCAATACAGTGTCATTTTGAAGAAAAGGCAGACTGCATGGGTATACTACTATCCAAATGCAGAATACTTTATTGCAGCAAATGACATCATCCTAAATATCTTTCACATTTTATTTAAAAAGAAGTGACCTGGAAAAATAACCTGTCAACCAAATGCTTAAAATAAGGATGTTACCTTTTTAATGTGTCAGTGGAACAACACAAATTAGCAACGTTAATCGGAAAAATACATGCTGTTATTTCATAATCTTACACAATTTATATGTCATATGTAGGTTTACTTTAAGAAGAACTCAATGTTCTTTTATGTGCAAAGGTTAGAAAGTCATTATTGTTGATGTTATTGTAATATGTTTCCATCACTGCCATATTAAGGGATATATCAATAAAAGCCAGAAGGCAAAACATTTATGATCATTCACGTTCAGGTGTCTAGTAAATCGAATGTGACAGATTTTATACAGCTTGGTACCATTACTGGGGTGGTTAGAGAGATCCAGAAAAGAGAACACAATAAGATCTGAAATGATTGATTGATTACGCAACAGAGAATTAAATGTGTAACGCATTTTTCCTCGCTGGTTCGTGCTTCTGAAATGTGAGGATTTGCTGCTTTTTCTTCAGCATATATGAGAGAGAGTTTTTAATTTATTTGGGTTTTAGACTGGTCACCTTGGGCATTTTTTCACTGTTTTTTTTTTTTTTTTTTTTTTTTTTTCCTCTACACTTGATCAAGTAAACATGAATCAGTTAATCAAGTAAATAATTGGCTATTTAATCAATAATGAAAATAAGTGGTAGTAGCAGCCCTAAACACTGTTATTGGGAAAATCTTATGTAGAGGGGGGCCATATGGCTAAAACATTATTTTGAAATTTTCTATAACGTGATTATGTTTATCAAAATCTGTGCTAATTTTTTTTTATCTTGTATCACCAAACACTAATGTCATTTGTATATGAAATAAAATCTAAAATAAAAAGTAAAAAGCAATATAAATTGAAATAAAAAAGGTTGTCCACCGATAACAGAAACTCTATCCAGACTGGGTTCCTAGAATACTAATACATGCTATAGCTTTACCTCCCCAAATTCCTCTATGTCTACCTTCTACTGTGCTCTATACTGTTCGTCTTTGGCTGCCTGTTTCATCAGACCGCTCTCCACTCTTTTACTCCCCAAGTAATAACTTCCCACTCGAGCCCCGCAACGAAGAGTTGCTCTGCATTATCAGCTCCAACTTGACAACGTGCCTCTTTAATTCATCCCTCATCTTATCCCCACCCTGCCTCTTGATTTCATCCCCTCAGGCTGCTGAAGCTCCAAATCTGGGCTCTTCTAATGATAATTTCAGAACAATTCCCTTCTCACCTCGCCCACAGATTCAGTAGATCCTTTCTAACTTTTGCACATAAGGAGAAAAAGCCAGGGTATATTTTAAAGGAATTATACCCTTGACCCCTAATAGGCACCTTTTTTTTTTTTTTTAAGAGCAATTTTAGAACACTGGATACTGGAACAATCTTCTATCCTTTCTCAAATACCATCGAGATATTATACTACATCTACCCAACAGCATTTGTTTTTCAGACAGAGTGCCCTTAGTTCGCTGTATGGTTTTAAATTTCTGGATGGGAAGTTAAAGCTCAGTTGTTGATGAAAGCCACCATAGCAGTCTTGGACGTATTACCTCTACGACTCAATAGTTGTTCCATATTCCACAGAAGCCACATAATTACTCCTCTCTGTCTTGCTAAACTTGATATTTAGTGTGTTCATCTTTTTGTCATGTTTAAGTTTTTTTTGAATTTCCTATGTGAAAAAAGGCTATTTATTTTTGTTTATTAAAAAAAAAAAGTTACTGAACATGCTGTGCATTGCCAGGTTTTGTAAATATTTTGTAAGTGTTTTTTGTTTTCTTTTACTCTTTCAGATAAAAACTTTTGCTGTGTCTTTTAAGTGCATCTGTGTAATAAAGAGTGGAATCCGAACAACAAGGGGTCTTCTTCATTACTAATGTTTGATATTTTCCATCATAGTTATACTCCCCATTGTTGGTAGAAAATCTTATAATGTACAGGTAATGTTCACTGGCTTGAAGATGGACGTTGTAATGAATAATAAGAGTGTTAAGTAATTACCTGGGGGAATGGTCTGATGCATGTCCTGCTCTACCTCGCCCAGGTCTTTGTCCAGTGCCATTGACCCCGGCATCACCTTCAGCCCTTGCATAGCTCTTACCACAGCGGAGAGAAGCAGGATGTTCAACAGGAGGTACCTGGCTGAAAAATGCAGAAAGGTACAATTACGTAGAAAAAGGACAAAGTTTTGGTACAGTTTTCCTCGTTTGACTATTTGTATCCGTTTTGAGATGAAACCAGATATTCGGTAACATGTTAGCTAAACTCACTAGCCACATCAATCGCAAAGAAATCTGAGAACATTTTTTAATTTGGCTGTTCGTAAAACGTTGTCCAGATCAAGAGAGTGTGAAATATGTATTACACAATGATTGCGGGGGATTGGGGCTTCTCTCATTAGTGTTCCTGTGCAGAACAAGACTGTACGACGTGTCAAAAGAAAGCTTCAGTTTGTTCCAGTGAACAGGTATGTGATTGTGTCTCTATAGTGAGTGATCCCAGACAAATAAAAAACTTTTCATCTAAGTTCATTTTCATCTTTTGCAGGAGAAATGAAGCAGTCCTCCAGCACAGCGTAACAGAGTAAAACTCCATTCTGCATTTGAAACATTCGTGGATGATGTTTGATATTACAGTTTGTGGGCTGTTGAATAATTACGTTGCACTTTATTAAGTGCTAGTTTATATGAGGTTTCATGTTAGTTTTGATGTTGCAGACAAATGGCAATTTTACATCTTGGATTACAGGTTTTTTTTTTTTAACTAGTCCTTTTTGGTTTATGCCCTATTTTGTAATGTTATAAGTTATATTTTAAGTACATTCTCCAAACTACATAACAAGACATGGAAGAAAGTTTAAGTTCACTTGTTCGTTCATGTAATGAATTAAGGGCTTTTATCTTCTTTTTTTTTTTTTTTTTTTAATTTCCAGTTTTGGACTAAAAAGTAAATCCTGAACCCCAGGAACTGCCTGAGTATTGTGCCATTTGCTTGAACCAAATTTTCCTTTTTTTTCATGTCGTTCCTGATTAATTAGAGTTTTATGGTTTTTAGGGTTTTAGTTAGTGGCTGTTATTTAAAACTCATATTAGGTTGTTCTAGGCCGAATAAATAACATGAATTCCTCTTCATGCTGCAGCTGTTGTTTTGTAAGAAGTGTCATCTTTATTTCTAAACATCTGTTGTATATCAGAAGTTATTTCTTAATTTTTACATTGTTTTTTCTTTTTATATCTGTTATAGTTACATAATATGAAGGCGGGACTGCCGGGGTTGTTGTATTTGTTTTTCAATAAAGTTTTGAAGTTAAAATTTTTTTTTATTTGGCATCATGGGTATTGTAGTCCATTGTAGAACGCATCTACTTAACGCATAGATTGACTTTGTGGAATCCAAAGAACTACAAATACGCAGTCGCAGTTTGCTGACCTTCCGTGGTACTCCTCAAGCAAGCATGGCAGCCGGGGCACTGGCGAAAGGTATCTGCACATAAAGTATTTTTAATTTTCCAACAGAATAACACTGTTGTCAGATTATCTTAAATATATTTCACAAACTTTTAGATCCATAGCGAGCATAGTTGTGGCATTGTTTTGTTTTTGTGCGTGTAATCCTAGACGAGAAGCTAGCCACTTAGCTTACAGCTAACGTCAGTAGCTAGCTGGAGAGCTAGCAGTGCTCGCTTGCTACAATTTAATTTCCGATGTTTTGGCCGATATTTTTGTGTTTAATATTTAGGACTTCTGGGGCTACGACAGCTACGGGCTGTTACAATCGGATACTCCTGTGGCGGACATCAATATGCCACTGCAGCGTCCGTCAAATCACCTCAACCTCAAATTGACGATGTTACAGGTAAGCTAACGTAGCAGGGACGTGTGTGTGACATAACGATAGTCGGTGTCGTTTTTCCAGACTTACAGCGGGTTTTATTTCTCTTTCATGCAGAAAAAATAATGAACCTTCCACTTGAGAAGCCGGACTTTTTCCGTGTGTCAGAGCTGTTCTCGTTGAAAGACCTGTTTGACGCCAGAGTCCATCTTGGCCATAAAAAAGGTTGCAGGCACAGGTTGGTACGACTTCACACTGTTTATAAAAATATTTAATTAATTGATGATGTTGCCCAGATGCATCTCGCATAAGTGCATCTCATAGACTAGATATATTTCAGAAATGCAGGAGAAACATGATGATAAAGTTGTTTTATTGATTCCACTATTTGAGTGTGAGGGATATGGCTGCACCTTATTATTATTATTCACATTATGAAGTATTCTGCCGACTGATTCCTCAATTGACCGGTTACTGTTTTGGTCCCTTACATGTGAGAACACTGAAGAATCACTTTTTTACAATCACAATTTCCCAAAGCCCAGTGTGATCTCCTTAAATCACTTGGTTTGTCCAACCGACAGTCAAAAACCCAAAGATATTTGAAATACTATCCGAAAGAGTATGAAAAGCAGAAAATCCTCAGAATTGAGAAGTTGGAAACATTAAACATTTTAGCTTGAAAAATCACAAATAATCAATGACCAAAATAGCTGCCAATTAATTTTGTTTGTCAGTTGATTAATTGTCTAATTGTTTCATCTCTAATGAGGGCAATTGAGGGCTTTCCAGATAATAGAAGTCGTGATTTACATATGCCACCACTAAGGTCCACCACTCCTTTTTACATTAAAATACATTCAGGAGATGAGTTGGTATCCACACCAGCTATTTGCATTAACATTATCTTACCACAGCAAAGAAACGGGGCAGAACAGAAAACAATGTGAGCTGCTGACAAACCGACAAGGCAACATTATGCACAAGGAATTGCTCTAGGCTGCTGTAACTGTATATGCAAAGACTAATATAAACATTCCATGCATAACTATGTACTTTGAGGTGGGGGCACCAATTTCCCCATTTTAATTGGACTCTTTAATCTCACTGTAATTCTATTTCTTTTAGGCTTATGGAGCCTTACCTCTATGGCTGCCGTTTGGACCAAGATATAATAGATCTCGACCAGACTGTGGAGCACCTTCAGCAAGCCCTGAACTTCACTGCCCACGTAGCGTATCGCGGCGGCATCATACTGTTCGTCAGCCGCCGGCGTCAGTTCGGCCACCTGTTGGAGAGCACTGCTAAGGATTGTGGGGAGTACGCCCATACGCGGTACTGGCAGGGTGGCCTCCTCACGAACGCCCCCATCCAGTATGGCCCTGGAGTCCGCTTACCCGACCTCATCATCTTCCTGTCCACTCTCAACAATGTGTTTCAGCAGCATGTGGGAATCAGAGATGCAGCGAAGATGAACATTCCCACAGTAGGTGTGGTGGACTCAAACTGCAACCCCTGCCTGGTGACGTACCCTGTACCCGGGAATGATGACACTCCAGCCGCCATGGAGCTGTACTGTCGCTTATTCAAGATGACTATCAACCGCGCCAAAGACAAAAGGAGACAGATGGAGCTATTGCATGGCCTGTCGGCACCCTTCAAACCAAGCTCATGACATAACCTATTCCTAAATAAGAGACATTAAATAAATGCATTTTAAATAATTAAGGACATCTGCTGCTCTCCTTCATCATGCCTCTAAATTTGGAAAAGTGCTGATGCTAGTGTTTGGGGCGGAGTTGAATTCGCCACAGTGCTGTCTTGATTTAAGACTCAAGTTCTGCGTATATAACTCATAAAAGAATTTTGTTTTTCTGACATGGTTTTCGCGTTGTAACGTAACATTTTTCGCATATCTGACCCTCCAAAAGATGATTCATGTAGCAGCAGGTTTGTACAGATTCAACTGTTGCGCACCACTGACATGGCAATGACTCTGTTTACATGGACTCGGGATTAAATCTAACTCAGACAGCACTTTGTGTAACTGTCGAATTCATATTCACACTCACGTGTAGACCATAACTCAAAATACTGAAACCCTTCAAATCATTTCACAGTGTTGGATTGTGCTTTTATTTTTTTTTTTAAATATAAAGATAATTTTCTTAAAACCTTAAAAACAAAATTTGTAATCATTTAGCTCATTTTCTACATGGGCATCTGTTGGTTGGTCGAGACAAACTCTCAGCTAAACTAGAACATGATCAGATCTCATTTACTGAAATGTACTTAAGTACATTTACTCAATTGCTGTACTTAAGTACGATTTTGAATTACTTTACATGAGTATGTCCATGTTCTTTATACATGTACTCCACTATAATTCAGGGGCAAATACTATATTTTTTTACTCCACTACATGTAATACCTTTATTCACTAGTTACTGCTCAGTTTCTGACTAATAATGCACAATATTATCACCAAGTATGATGTGTTGTTATAGGTTATGATAACTTTTTTTGGTCCCTGGGGGAAATTCAAAGGTCACAAAGCCCTAAATTTAGTAATTAGCTCCTCCTTTACTGCAGCATTAAAGTGATGTACACATTAATAACTATAATCCAATAGTATAATTAGGGGTGGACCTTACTTAATCATCCCGCGACCTTTCCGATTTTTCTTCTGACCTCATACTAACGTACTTTTATTTTTGTAGGATGCATGGCTGTTAACTTGTAACAGTATTTCCACACTGTGGCATTGTTACTTTAAAAAGATAAAATAATCATATGTAAACGATCTGTGCCGTTCCTCCACCACTGGTCTTTCATTACATCCCTTACCTATTGTGTAGTGAAAAAGCAAACACGGCAGCCTGCCTTCCACGTTTACGTTTTAGGCTGTCCCGATGTCATGTTCATGATTGCGCCACAATGAAAAGCTTCACTTTAACTTTATTGTTTTGCATCTAGTGATAGGCTTAACTCTCTCCACGTTGGCTGATTTTAACAGCCTTTTACTGGCGGTGTGGGCGTATGGGTGGGGCGACTCGCCGAGAGTCCTGCTAAAAAATAAAAATGTATAAATGTTAGTGACAGCAACGTTGAGAAAGTGACTCAAAATAGTCCCCATTGTACAATGTTTAGTTGACATAGCCAACTTTGGTGAAGGGAAATGTTCACAGAAGTTCTTTCAGTTTGACAAAGTCAAACGAATTTGAGAATTGGTCTGCAACTCACGATTTGGTTCATTTTCAATTAATGTATCGATGATTTGCTCAATAAATTAATCGTTGTGTTTGTAAAAATGTCATATTGTGCAAACTGCCCACGGTGAGAGACATTGTTTAGTACAAAAAATAGTCAAAAAACCCTACATATTAAATCAACTACCATAGAAGAGTAAGAAAACCAGAACAAAGTCACATTTCAGACGCAAGGACCAGTAAACGTTTGCCATAATTGTTTAAAAAATTACTTAAATGATTCTTGAAATTGTTGTCCATTAATTGTCAATCAATTAATAGTTGAACTATGTATACAAATGTTGCAGGTTAATAGTAATATATTCTAAATGGTTCCACACTACCATCAATTTAACCACCAGTATTTTAATAAAGTAACTGACACAGAGTTGATGTGGCAATGGAAAATAAAGAGCCAGTGACAGTCACATCAGTCTGTCAGAGGCGGTTAATATACTCCAATATTTACAAATACAACCACTGCACCAACTTCCTTCGCTACAGTGTGACATGAAGATCATTATTATTGTTGAAATTATAATTTTGCAATTGCTAGAAGTTGCAGGTAAGAGTAAAATGATCAATAAATTCAGTCAGAGCTGGCCTAAGAAGATTGTACCATCTCTTGGAAATCCAACTCTGACTGTGAAGCTCTACATTAAATTCTCATTCATAGATGTGGCCTTCAGCTCTGTCTCATGGATACCGAATGTTAAAGTACCAATGGACCATGATCTTTGGTATGTAAAATTATTTAAATGGTTGTGAATTTGTACTGCAATACTTGTAAAACATCTTCACTGTGTTTTGATGTTGCTTTTGTTCTTGCAGGTACACGCAAAGCAAGAAGATACATGGCTTTGCCCCAGTGACGACGGCTGATCCCAGTTACTGATATGACCGTGAATGGTAACCGATCTTGTCGAAAACTTGGTTTGCAACTGGGCAGATTAGGGTTAATATCGCCCCTTAAGACGCAACTCTGGCTGCAGTGTCTCTGTTGTGCAGTAAGTGGGTACAAAGTAACTGGCTCACGATAGCTCGATTTCAGCTTTTAAGTGGGTTTTGGGTATGGAACCGGGCCAGATACTTAGACTCAAGTTTACCACGAGGCTGATCTATTCCCATGAACTGATGGTCAGTGGTAATACATCTTGTTCATTTGTAACACAAATATCAACCCTACTGAGTGAAGCTTGGTCTGTTTCCCTGTCAGCTCTTAATGAGCAAAATTAGCTCATGTGGTTTCAAATAATATGTGAGCATCAAAGTTGGGTTGAGTCCCATTCTCTTCAGTGAGGAAAGAGGCTAGGAAGAATTCACTAAAAAGTGGCCTGTCTTATTTGTGTTGACCCTTGACCCATATGAAATCAGAAAGGTAAATGACATAGTTTGCTCTGAGTAAAACCTGAGTTAGAGTTACTTTGAGTACATTTTTGTTGTTGCACTCAATCAATTTTAGATTATTGTCATATTTATTTGTTATGAGGCTATTGTAAATCAATACTACATTAGATTAGACAGATTACACTGAATACATGGTTTAAATTTCAGTAAGAGCTAACATTTTTTGATACCTTCAGAATTGTAAAGAAATGCATTTTGTAACAGTTTTTGGCCACTTAGATACAACTTTACAGTCTATCGTAATGCAATAGTTCTGGTTATTTTGAAAAAGAAAATGTGCAGTACATGTATATTTGAAGCTAATAAGAGACTTTAGGAAGCACATACCTGGAAGCAGGACAAGAAAAAACTGTTTCCAGGGATTAAAAGGTGTTAAATGTTAATTGGATTAAAAATTTTTGCATTTATTGGTTCCTACTAATGAAGGTCTTCATCATGTAGAAGCCCAGAGTTCACCTTTGACGGACTAGATAAACCTGTGGAGTAGGGGGAGAGTTGTTTGGGAAGGTGACAGTTCATGCGTTTGCTGTCGTCCAGCGTACCCCTTGAGACGTTGGAGTCCAATATTGTGTTGAGCCTGTGTCGTTGGGTGGCAGAGGTTAAAAGATCAACATTGTCATTGCATCCAATGTCTACGATACC